>NC_052488.1:5891413-6106937 GCF_009730915.1 Dioscorea cayenensis subsp. rotundata | reverse complement strand
TATGTTAAGTAAACACTAAAAAGTTAACCACTTAACTAGTTTTTCATTGGCCGACATAGTCCTATATCTTACTTCTAATTAGTCTAAAATATCGCTTGAAACATGATACTATATTATATTCATAGCAAAACACCCTCTTTCTCCAATCAAACATCGAGCATCGGTTGTACACCCATACTTCACACCATCTTGAGGGTATGCTTCATCCGAGCTTCAACGGAGAGGTTCACCATCCTTCTAGGATTAAACACCCGGCCTACTCGGCACCATGCTTCGATCCCGTCTCGCTGCGGCATCGACACTCCCCTTGAAGGTTGCGAAGCATCTTCACTCCTAGTACACTCTGCGTCTCTACGGTGCTACTTGGTTGGCGAGGGTTTGGTGAACACATCCAGCTAAGCGTCATGCAGTGTTATAATGTTTTGATTATTGAACCATCGGTTCGAAGACCCCAGAATGAAGTGAAACCTCACATCTGTGTTTGGTTCTCCCATGATAAAATTTGGATTCTTTGTATGACTAGTGAAAGTCGATTGGTTATCACACCAAAGCACAAATGAGCCTTCACTCTTCATTCTACACTCTCTCAGAATCCTTCTCGACCACACAGAGTTGGCATGTGCAGAAGTGGCGACTATATATTTCACCTCGGTGTTGATAGAGCCACCGCCTCCACAGCTATCTCGGGGACAGCCCAGCCGAACACTTTTTCAATTGACCGAGCCATGCGATATGCTCTTTCACATCTCGGTCGATCCTCCCCAATCAGTCGCGTGAACCCTTCCAGCGACTATCTCTACCGCTGGGATAAAGACAAACCAAAGTTTGCAGGTCCTTGAGAGATACTTCACAATTCTTTTCTTTGCATTGAGATGTTCGACCATCGGTTTTACTCCTTAAATCTTGAGGAAAATTCACAACATAGAATATATCGGGCCTTGTATGACGATGTATAGCAACTTCCAATGAGACTCTGTATAATGTAGCATCTGCTAATTCTTCATTATCTTCAAGTGAGAATTTCTCATTAGCGCCATTGGTGTCTCTCGAACTGTTGTGTTTCATATTCATCGATATCTAAAGCTCCTCGATGTATCTCTTACGTGAGATAGAAAACACACCTTGTCACTTTGATGAATTTCCAATCAGTATTTAATTTCTCGGATCGGACATGTCAAAAGTCCCATCATCTCCATCTTGAATTGCTCGATCAAGACTTAGAACTACTTGGTATCTGACATGATCATCACATAGAGGCTGATTAGAATGAAATTCCTTTTCCATCTTCCTTTTCATATAGTGTATGTTAGGTTTCATTCCTCTTATACCCATGATGCAGAAAATGAGTATAAATCTTGCTATAACTACTCTCGGCGCTGCTTGACCCGTGCAAAGCTTTCTCAGTCTACTACCATATATACTCTTGCCATTGACCTCATCAACCTTCGGGGTTGAGCTACATAAACCTCTTTAGAGATCTCCCCATTTAAAAGCTGATCTCACATCAAATGATACACTAGCCGTGGGTTTGACGACAATTCAAGAACAATCCTCACGGTTTCAAATCCGAGACTCTCTGGAGAAAACTTCATCTAATCAAACAAATTCTTGCACATATCCTTTGGCTACCACCCTTGATTTATGCTGAAATCTCACCATATGCTCCAGTTTGGTCTTGTATACCCATTTAAAACCCACGGGCTTCTTCCGGGATGGTAGTTGATTAGCTCAAGTATTGTTGTTTTAATTGCCATTAGTTGACATCCATGGCTTCCTGCTTGCTTATGCTTACGGCCTCTTTGTACGCACATGGATCACCTACATGTAGAGCATAGGAACGAAATTATATACCTCGGCAAGAGATCTTGTTGCTCCCTTGGTGGTGAATCTTCACTTTGGTCTCCTCCGAAGAGCTTGTGTCATGAACTTCAACACTTGAGCTTGGATTACCATCCGTGCGATTCTTGCCATCAACTATGGAATTCGACTCTCCAGCGTGATCGCGACTCCACTTGCACTAGCTTCCCAATCCCACCTTGAGTTTTTCGTGGGATATCACATCTCTACTCACAATGATTTTTGGAGGCTATAGGATCGAATATTACTGCTATGCCTTGGATTCGAGCGGTATCCTACTAAAACACACTTCAGACTTCTCCTCTAACTTACAACATACGCGAAGGAGTTAATACAAACAATGCTTCAAACACTCTAAAATGACTCATCGGCCTTTCCCGTGCCACGGTGATATGGTGTCTTGCCATTCAATGCATTAGTTGGGGACTGATAATCAGATATATGCTAGCATTGTCGTTTCCTCGACCCGGAAAGAGCGAGTTGAGTCCTCCATCCTTGAGCAAACAGGCCATCTCGACAACCATTCTATTCTTGCACTCACCACACCATTTTGTTGAGGTGTGTGCGAGTCGAGAACTCTCTTCGATTCAAGCTCCCCGATACTTATTGAATGCGTGAAGTAAATTCTCTCGCTGTTGCTTCTCACTACCTTAGCTTCATTCTTGTTCCCTCTCCACCATCACATGGAACCGTTTGAAACATTCAAAAGCTTCATCTTTTGCTAGTTAGGAAGTAAACCCAACACTTCCTCATAATCATCAACGAGTAAGAAAATACTTATTACCTCCCAATGAAGACACACTCCTTCGGTCCACATGGGTCCGTATACTAGCTCTAAACAGCTTGAGCTTCTTTCGGACCTTGTGACTGAAAATCCACCTCTTAGCGCTTACATGAGTGCACCACTACATTATGACACGATTGTAAGAGCTTAAGGCGACCCACAAACATCTCCTTTTCTGGCAAGTATCTCCAAACTTTTGTAATTCAAATGGCCGAACCTTCGATGCCATAATTCGAGACCTGAGGATGCTCCGCTTTCGATCAAATTCGATCTTTCCATCTTTGGGAGATTCACCGAGGGAAACATGTTAGTACTCATCTGGGTATCTCGAAACGTGTTAATTCTCTGTGTGATCGCCGGTGATGATACGCTAGTCTCATAAAACTTGTGTGGTATCCTTTAGTGAAGGCTTAAAGCGTCCCACGTTATGACAAGTTGTGAGCTAACCGGAGGAGCGATTTGCTGCACTCAGCTGCTGGCAAATCACCAGATACAACTTTGATAAGGTACTACACTTGCCAACTCGAGGCACCTTTATTTTCCTATCATCCTGCAGGGAGCGAATGGTGACCTTTGTGACTCATCCAAAGCTTATAAACAAACTTCTCTTGCCCCATCATGTAGCCAGTTTGAACATCCTGAGTCCACACCAACCGCGGACCGAGCTCGGTGTGCGTAGGCGCATCCTTCCTTTGCTCGCGTAAAGAAGGCGTTCGCTGGTGCTCGATTTCACTCACAGCGACTAAGGATGCTCCCTCCTACATAGAGTTTACTCCCTCTCACGACGCTTTGCGAGTCTTTATATGACCATATTTTTCTACGGTGAAAGCACTATATGTTAGCTTTTGAGAGTCGCTCCCTTGGCCTCTGGGCGACCCTGCCTCTCCCTGCCCTCTAAAAGCCTCTTTCCTCGTCCACAGCACGAGTTTGACCCAGTGGTGCACTAGAACTTCCTTTCTCCTTGGGTGAGATAACGAGATATCACTCTTCACAAATAATGCCTTCTCCATAGCTTATCTGTGAGATCTATTCACCACGAACTCATGGGCTTGGTGACCCATGAGACTCGTCAAGTGAGACTTCGACGGTCTGCAGGCTGCTCCATTGCGATGGCGGCGTAGGTGAACTGATTGCCAAACTTCTGACACCTTGGACACTACCTCGACCCGAGCTTGTGCTCGAGGCCTCTCCCTTGATTCACAATTAGATCACTCTAGCCCAATAGCTACGAACACTCTAGTCGTCCTCCATTTGTAGGTCTCGAGCTTTGCAGCGCTTGCTTCCTCGCGACACCATTGTTGAAGAACCACGGTGTTGCTTCTGATTATTTCCCAAGAATCAGCGTGTTGTCACGCCTCATCATATCATGTCAGGACAAACCATCTCTATCTCTTTGGATAGAGGCACCGGCTTTGCGTCCTTCTTCTTGCTCTCCTTGCCTTCTCTTCATCCTCTCCTTTTCGGCGTTTCCCTCCTTAATAATCCCGAGCTCCGAGGGCACGGCACTTTTTCATTCTCAAGCTCCACCTTCCATCTCTTCTCCTTTGAGGCGGTACCTGATGCTTTGTGTGAGGCTCCTTGCGGGTGTCCTGCGCCATGAACCTAATCTCGATGCAGTTATTGAGGATCGCGACACCGGGTGACCTACCTTCCCGATGGTCTGCGTTGTTGAAGAAGGAATGAGAACGAGAGAAAAACAAGAAAAACAATAGATAGGTCGAAAAGCAAAAGCAGAGGAAGAACTCCTTGACTAGCATTAGCGGCCAATCCACGTTCGGGTCTCCTCCACTACCTTTATATTAGAAAGTAAACCTTTGAAAAGTTAACCACTTAACTTAGTTTTTCGTTGGCCAACATAGTCCGCTTTCTTACTTCTAATTAGCCTAAAACCTTAAACATGATACTATATTATATTCACAACCAAAACACCCCCTTTTCTCCAATCAAGCGTCGAGCATCGGGTTTGACACCCTATACTTCACACCATATTGAGGTATGCTTTATCGGGGCTTCCAGAGAGGTTCACCATCCTTCAAGGGATTGAACACCCGACTACTCGGCACCGTGCTTCGATCACATCTCCATTTCGACGTCAAACTACGAGGCCATCCCACTTTTTCAACATAAATTTGGTAGTCCTCATCGATGAACTTTTCAACTTGATCCTATGCATCACATATGTCTTTCATTTTTCAAGATTTACCGAACATTTTGTGATATTGCACAAAATGGTACGTTATTCTCCTCGATGAGAATGATCAGTAGAACTATGTAGATCTACTGATATGTGACTCACCAAACCATGAACTTGACGTATTTACTCGGGAACTTGTATTCTTGGTCTCTGTTTGCATCCCACTTGACTTTTGATGGAGGCTGAGGTTTCTATTGGAGCATCTCTAACAGTCACCAACTTTGTGGAGCGGATCTTTGCATGAGCATTTTGAGGGTCCAGCGATCGCACTTTCTTACCATATATCCGATATACCATAAGGGGCAGACTCCTTTGCTTTTTCCCATAGCAACTAATAGATCAGCAAGCGACCTTTACTTCTTGACTTAGCACTGCGGAGCTCTGGGTACGTTCATGGGAGATCTTCTCTATAGAAACCATGGTGAGGTGGCTTCCAATCATCTTCATGGGTGGTATCCCCAAACATGCTCCAAGACACCCTACTCCGTTTGCATGTTCTTGGGGCGAGACGCATGGTAAGCTTTCCCGGCCGAGAGGTGGTGATGGTGATCTTGACCTTGTTTCCATCCTTGTGAATCGATGCTGATGACTTTCTTCCTCCGTTCTTGTTAGAGTCTTTAACAATCTTTGGTGGCAACAAAGTAGAGTTTGTCGCCCGTTGTCCTTGTCGAGAAAGCCTCCTCTCGGGCTTGCCGATAATCACCATAGAGATCCCTAACGGCGAAATCCTAGCTTTTTGCTCTTTGGCGATTGATCCTCAGTCTTCAACTACCTCTTGAGCTTCTAAGGTTCCTCCATCTTTATGAACTCTCAGATAGGAATGTAGCGAATGGCGTAATCAGCATGACCGACAGCGGCACAACGATAATGGCGGCAACGGTGAGGTCTCTTCTTTCTTCTCTCTTCTTCTAATCTTCTCTACGCTCCTTTTTCCTTTTGTCTTATTTCACCTTCCACAACTTCTTCCGGTTTTTAGACTAGTACGTCTTCCAACTGGCTCCTCGTCGAGTGCAACAACAAGCAAAAGAGCAACGATTAAGCGGTGACCAAAGTCGTGATGGCCGATAAAGCTCAATATGCGTATCTGCTACGGTGATGACGGCGAACTACGGCGAATAGATAGCGGCGATTAGCAGCGGTAGGCGTGCGACGACGAGACAACAATTATATATAGATATATGTAGGTATGGTGGGGGAGATGTCCAACACACTTCCTCTTTTGCTATAGTCCTTTTAGCTCGTTAGTCCGGTAAAACTTACTACGGTTCGTTCTTCTCCCTTCTTTAGTCTTCTCGCTTTTTCAGTCTTCTTCTCCCTGCTCATGCTTACGTTCTCCTTCATTGGTTTATATATATATATATATATTTAATAATATATTTTTAATTTTTATTCTTATTCTTATTTTTAAAAAATTTATTTATTTATTTATATTTATATTATATATATCTCATTATTATTATTATATTTATTATTATTATCATTATTATTATTATTATTATTATTATTATTTATTATACATATATTTAATTTGCTTCGAGATCAATGCTCTCGTAGAGTCTTGAAATTTATGGATTTGAAATTGCCTTGAGATTTGTGCTCTCATCTAATCTTGGAATTTTGAGATATTTTGGATGCAGCCTCGAGATTGGTGCTCGGTACGATCTTGAGATTTGAGTGTTAGAGCGTCTTGAGATGGGGTGCTCTCATTGGTCTGATTTGTGTGTTTTGAATATTTTTGGATGTATACCGAGATCGGTTGCTCTCAGCTAGTTCGAGGATTTGAGCATTTTAGGCAGTCTCGAGATAGGTCTTCTCATTGCAGTCACGAGATTGTGGTGTATTTTGAATATTTTGGATATTTTTGGATCGCATAAAGGATCGGGGCATCTCTTGGGCGATCACGAGTTTGAGTGTTTTACGCGTCTTGAGATCGATGCTCTCGGTGGTCCGAGATTTGAATATTTTGAATATTTTGGATGCGCCTCGAGATCGGTGTTCCGGTGATCTTGAGATTTGAGTATTTTTAGACTAGGGAATGGGGGTGGGGCGGGCGGTGCGGGGAATGGGATCAGGTCCCCATCCCAGCTCTCCATGGGGCGGGGGATTCCCACGGATTAAAAATTCCATGGGAAAAATCCTCCCGCTCGACTTCCGGGTCGGGATCCTCGCTACGAGGGAATCCCCGCCCCATGAAAACATTGATATAAAAATTTTCTATAAATAACTATAATATTTTTAATGCATTTATGTTACACATATGCTAAGATGCTATATACAATTGAAAATAAAATATAATGTATGATGAAATAAAATAAAAATTCTCAACCAAAAGTACATACATCATACACATCATATATAAAATAAAAATTCACCAAAAATATTTCTCTAACAAGTCATAATATAATGTTTGATGAAACAACAACATTAAAGGTACAAATAACATAAAGTTTAAAACTAAATTAAAATTACAAATCCATTAAATAAAATTCGCCAATGCAAAACTAACACAATAATTTCATGCTTCCATCAATTTGTTTCTTCTTTCTCCAAGTCATTTTATATTGAGAATCCAGTTTCCACTACCACTAGCATCTTGACATGATAACTCCTCCTTCGATAATAAACAAAATTGTAAATATATAATAAGATTATAAATAATATCAAGATTAAAAGATAAAATTTTATAAAAATCATATTTACCTCATCATTCTCATCCTCCTCTTCATCAAATGTAGAACAAATAAAGCTTGAATTGTTGACCATAAACAAGAATCTTCAAAATAAAGAAATACATAATAATAACTAAAAATATATAAATTTAAAAGAAATACCATATATATGTTTTAATGAAATATATAAATTTAAATAGTTAATAAGTTGTATGAAATAATTGTCGGGTTCCATAATTATAACTAAAAATATTAACAAATAAATATTTATTGATTATATATATATAATATTATGTTAATGTTGAAATAATCTTTAATAAATATATTAAAAAGTATATAATATATTTTTTGGGGGAATCACCCGTGGGGCACGGGGAGTCCACATGCCCGATGGGGAGGCGGGGCGGGGATCCGAGTGGGCGGGAGGAATTTTTCCCAGCTCCAGCAGCGGGGGATGTTTGAGGGAATCCCCTGGCGTCGGGGCCCATGCAGGAGCCGAGGATTCGTCCACCCCGATTCCCTATTTTAGATAGTCTTGAGATCGGTACTCATCATTTGGTCCGAGATTTTGTGTATTTTTTGAATATTTTTGGATCGCATCTCGAGGATCGGTGCTCTCGGCTGATCCAGGATTTGAGCATTTTTAGACAGTCTCGAGATAGGTCTCTCGGCGTCTGAGATTTGTGTATTTTAAATATTTTTGGATATTTTGGATCGCCTCGAGGATCGGTGCTCTCGGTGATCCACGAGTTTGAGTATTTTTAGGCCGAGTCTTGAGATCGGTCTTTCTCATTGAGTCTGAGATTTGAATATTTTTGAATATTTTGGATCACTGCTCAGGATCGGTGCTACTAGGCTAGTCCGGGGTTTGAGCATTTTAGGCATCTCGAGATGAGTTGCTCTCGTGATCCCATGCGAGATTTGTGTATTTTAAATATTTTTGGATATTTTGGATGCGCCTCGAGATCGATGCTCTCGGTTGATCCTAAGATTTGAGTATTTTAGAGCGAGTCTTGAGATCGATTGCTCTTGGTAGTCCTAAGATTTTGAATATTTTTGAATATTTTTGGATCGTCTCGAGGATGCATGCTCTTAGGCGATCAGAGTGGTTGTGTATTTTCAAACACTTGAGATCGGTGCTCTTGGGCACGAGTCTTGAGATTCGGATATTTTTGAATATTTTGTCTAAATTAGTAGATACATTTAGTTTATTTATTATTATTATTTTTTATATAAACAATCCTTTTCTTTTCTTTCTTATTGTTAACCAAACAAGATTTATCAGAAAATCTTCTACTTTCCTCCGTAAAATTTGTTTATCCAAATAAGGATTAAAACCCTTCCTTTCCTTTCCACTTTTCTTTCTCTCCCATATTATTTTCCCTTCTACTTTTGAATCAAAGCATTATGTATAAGAATAATTAGGAATATGGTATTGTGTAAATTTTTAAGCGATTAAAACCAATGTTAAGTAGCCTTCGGGACTAAGATTTCTAAATTAAAAGAAAGTAGGGACTTAAAAGATACCCAAAATAGTTGAAAGACCAAGGTAAAAGCGATTGCTTGTTGAGGAACTAGGGAGTGCAGTTTGGTTGACGTGGTAATGATGTAGAAGAGGACCGCATTGCGTGATATGAAAATATTACCGTAGCAACAAGTGTGTCTGTTCACTATATTTCGTTGTAATTATTGACACGTCGATCAATGTCATAAAATAATATATATGTCACCATAGTTTTGTAACACTTTTTTATCGTCAACACACTTTTATCTTCTTGATTGGAAATTATTTGGGAATAAATAATAAATTATGAAAGCGTGCACGCACTTGAATCTATTCATTATAATAAATTTGTCAATTATTGATATATTCAATAATATCATAAAAATAATATATTTTTGTCACCAAAAATATGACACTTTTTATCATCAACACACTTTGTCTCCTTTGCTCCCAGTCACTATAGGGTTAATGCTGACAGTTTATATGTCCGTCACACAACAATACCGTTTACATGACAAAGATTGTTATATATTACCTATTTTATAATCATTAATGACATACATTTTTATTACACAAAACATTGTGCTAAGATATCATAAAATGTTATGTATTGTTATTAAATATGAGGTAAAGTTTTTATCATTTTCGACATGTCTTTGATTTTTCAAATAATAAATAACAAAATATTTTTCACCCTTTTTAATAGAATATCATAAAAAATGTTGAATGTCAATATATATTGTTAAAAAATATAATATTTAGTGACAAAAGTGTATTTTCGTGATGATGAAAATCAATTACTATTAAAAATTATTTTTAGTCATTAAATACATTGATGATTCAACTAAGGTGACAAAAATATAAATGTCACAAGAAAATAAACTCTTAAGTGACATGCATAGTTGAGTAAAATATATACAATGGATTATCTAACGTCTACTAATTGAATATTATATAATTTGTGATATTTTTAGTGTCACAAACAATCATGTTTTCCTGATATATTTGTTATTTGTGACATATTTTAGTGAATATTTTTTTTTAAATTATACAAATTATGAAAAATAAAATTAAATCAATATTGTTATTAAAAAAAAGTAACATATTTATCATGATTTACAATCATTAGCTAGCCTTATGGATTAACAAATTTCAATTGAGAAAGATGTTCCAATAACATTAAAAACTTAGAATTCTTAGGTAAATTATATCAAAATAGATAGATAACTATTCTTGATTTAACTCTTGTCTCAATTGTGTTTTTCGATGTTTTGTTGATGCAGAGCTTGCCTCAATAAAACCTGAAATAAATATTTTTAAAATAGAAATATTAATTTATAAGAAGTGTAAATTCACAAAAGTAAAATTCAATATATATATATATATATATATGCATCTGAAAAATTAATAATAAACACAATAGTTACTCATAACACAAATTAATTAATTTATACCAAACTTTGACAACTAAGAGTGCTAATTAAACAAGTATCAAAATTATAACAATCTTCTGTTATAAAACAATAATAATTAAAAGAAATACATAAATTAACCAAAAAACATAAGAATCACTATTGATGTTTAACCTTTGGAAAGAAGTCTTTAACATAATGAGCGTAGTCGATGTCAATCTCTTTAAATAGTTGATCAAATATTACCATCTCCACCGACCCAACATCAACACAAAAAAGCATAAAATTAGAAGCAAGTCAAGCAATTAAAAGAATAATATCAACAAAACTGAATAAAAAATTTTATGAACAAGAGAAGAAGGAAAATTGTGTAGCCTAGTGATGATGAGAAAGAAAAAGAAAGATTGAGAAAGAAAAGGGATTAAGAGAGAAATTTATATAGAATTTTTTAAAACTTTTTATAAAATTTAAATTAAATTTAGATAAATTAAATTATTCAAAATTTTTTGTAGGATATATCTTTTTATTGAATTAATATTCGTTAAAATTCAATAAAATAAAATCTTTTTTAAATAAAATCTGTAATAATTTTTTTTAAAAAATTATTAACAGATTTAAACAAATGAAACTTGAATTTTTATTAGTATTGTAGCTATAAAAAAAATACTTTAATATCTATAGAAAATTACTTCAGTAATGAGGCCTTTTACAATTTAGCCCTTTATATATATATATATATATTAGTTTCTTAATTTCAAAAAAAAAAAAAATAATCTAACTCATTGATGGTAAGATTGCTCTTATAATTTAATTTATTGATTGTAATATGTATAAGAGAATTAATATAAAATATCTAGAAATAAAATTTTTAAAATTAAAAAAATTCAAAAAAAGATAAATATAGTTATTTGAATTCAAATAAAAAAATAAATAATTTAAAATAAATCAAATGAAATAAAACTACAACCTCCTCCTCACAATTGTTTTTTTTTTAAATGTAAAACAATGTACAAATTGATATATATAGTTCAAAAAATTATATTTTTAAGAAAAAATATTTTCAAAAATATTTTTTTTTGTCCCCTTACCCCTTGGTATTAAATTGGTTTATATAGCATAAAAAAATTATAATCTTTTACAAAAAAATTTTTTTTTTTGCTTGCAAAAGTTATTTATATCGTATAAAAATGTCTTTAGAAAGTATATTGTTTGCTTTCTACCTTCGACAAATTATTATGCATAATATCAAATAATTATATTTTATAAAAATATTTAGAAAAAAAAAATGTTGTTGCGCCTTGACATTTTACGTGGCCCACCTAAAATATTTTCATCTTCCAATGACATTTAGCATTTGACTACCAATATTTGTTAGTGAGAGATGATTAATGTCATTAAATTTGGTAACAAATAGTGACATTATCCAATATCATCACTTAATGCGATATTTATTTGTGACAACAATATAATGTCATTATTACTTATATTTTTGTGACAAACCTATGTGTCATAAAAATAAATCAAGATACAAGAAATTAAAATTGTCATTGACAATATTTGTTGATATTAGTGACATTATATAAAATTTAGTTTAAAAACAAGATATTTTAAAATTTGTCACAAAAGAAATATTTTATTAATGACGTACTATATTTGTCACTTAATATTTAAGCTGTCACTAAAAATATAAGTGCATTTAGAGCTAAACCTTTTGTAACAATATCATATGACAATTTAAAATATCATCACATCAAATTCTCAAACAAGAGAAATGAGTGACTAAATAATGATTTCGTCACATTATGTATTCTTTTTTGTACTAAAAACCGATATGTTAAAATTAAATTTGTCACTAATTATCAGTTTTGTTGTATATTGCTAATGATGATGATTGGACCTTGTGGTTGTTTTAACTGATCACATGCAAAGAGGGGAGATTGGAAATCTAATTAATTGAAACCCTTATTCTAAATCTCATATCATTAGTGTGCTCATTCAAAGATCACACCCTATTTATAAGAAATCTTTATGGGGCTAATTAGAAGTCTGCCCATAATAGACTTGACAACTTTATCCCCATGAATTCTACACATCATATTATTATTATATAAATCCACACATCTGATTTTAGATAATTAGGACCCTGTCCTGACTTTATTTACATCACTGCAATTGGGCCCATTAAAAATTAAATATAATAAAATATTCACAATTATAAATGTAATTTGTGTATGTCTATACAACTTGTACACATATATCTTTAGATCCCTACATGATGTGTGATCCAAACTTCAACAATCTCCCACTTGGACCATATAATCATGGATCTTCGAGAATTCAAAATTTGTGTATAAATTACCATCAACAACCAAAATGTGATCACAACTAAAAAAATTACCTAAATCAATCTGGTCCATTAGCCTCATCTATATATAGAACAAAGGTGCAGTCGTTGCTAGTGTATGCAACTAAACCCATAATGATCGTATTTACTGACATAACTAACAACATAGATCATGTGTGGATGTTTAGTATGGAAATTACAAGCCAATATGATCTACGCTTGTCTATGTCCAACTGGTCTAAATTTAAAATCTTTATGAGATCATATTTCTGAGTAAAATAATGAATAAATTAGAAATTTCATAAAATCTATTAAAAATGTCATGACATTAATACAAATATTAGACTAACTAAATATAAACTCCCACTAATCAAAGCATCTTTACTAATATCAACCTTGCAAGTGGATCCACAATAATGAAGTTGATCCCTATAAGCTCGATATTCATTGAACCACTCTAAACTTTCTTTTCTAAGAGCTTGAAGATGCCAAATTAGCACTCTAAACCTTACGTTGCTTCATCCGGTCTTCCTCTTATGCTAAATGTGAGATGAGTTCATTTATTGTCCATTTTTTTTCTTTAATAGTTATAATTCACTTCAAACTGACTGAACTGAGGAGGTAGGAAAATCAACAAAAGATGCACTAGAACATCTTCTGATAGCTCAATTTTCAAACTCTTCAATTTCCTAGCTAGATGACACCTATTAAGGATATTCTCCTGTATATTCCGATCACCCTTATACCTAATAGAGATTAGTTTCCTTAGGGTAGCACTAGTCTCTATCTTATCACTTCTTATGAAGCATTCTTTCGGGGTGCCAAGGAACTTCTTAGTATCATTTTACTCAGGCAAAGTGTCCAGAAAAGCCTCCAGGATTGTATTCTTCATGATTATTAGACCTATATAGTTAGACTACTCCAATCTCTCAAAGACTCTCCTATTATGAATGGAGCTTTGATCTGTCAGAGATGCATGACATGGTTCCCTTAATGCATATTCTTGATCCATACATCCCAAAATGAGTGTTATTTTAGTTTTTCCAAGTCTAGAAATTTGTGCCATTAAGCTTGGGAATGTCATTGAATATAGAAAACACATCATCAACACTACTGATGTCAACTTTATAAAGAGAAATAATCAATAATTAGCTCACAATTAATCACCCTGAAGTCTAATAATCAAAACATACAAATAACAATGACTGATCTTCAAGTTAATCGAGTGACATCAAATTTAGTCTTCGACAGAGTTTCAATTCACTAGTGATTAGCTTATTGCAGTAATCAAGTTTTAAGGTAAGATCTAGTCAACTACAATGCCTTCCTTTGGGCTGACTAAGAACTCATAATAGACACGTTATAGTTATAAAAAACTTATTACCATATATGCAAATAAATCTCTGCCGGGCAACAATCTTCCTTTAGACCAACGTGTTGCCTGCATGAGAATAAGCATGCACTAACATCATGGTTAATCAGAAACAAAAGGTTTTCACAACAGAGGTCACTTTGGTGCGATGCTGGTTCTACCAATTACAGTAAATATCCAAGAAACCTTATAAAAGCAACTTTAAGCTGTTATTTTCATAATGATTATTAAATCTACCTTATAATCATGAATAAAAATTAAATTCATGATAATATAAAATAAATCCTCAACAATTAAACCAAAACTAGAATGTTATCCTAATTCAAAATCAAAGTAAAATTTAAATTAACATAAATTATTAAATGTGCTCCTACCCTTGATTTTTATAATCATGAAAATTAACTAAATAAAATTTTTATAAACATATATTGAAATCCATGAGCATGGATGATCTCTAAAAGAATTCATGATAATCTATATATGGATATAGAAAAGCTTAAGAATGATTTCTTAAGGATTTCATCTCCACCACACAAATAGTATCTTGAATTAATTAATATATATTTATAAACCGTAGATAATATATATATATATATATATGTATATAAGGCCAAATAACTATTCTCAAAATCTATGAGCATATAATTTAGCAAAGTCATCATGTTTAAGTGGAACACTCTCGTAATCAAGAGCTCCACACTGCCCAAACAGGTCTCAGTTTCCACGAGAACCAGAGGACTCACATCCTTGAAAATTATACTATATATATAAATATACTAACATCTTTTAAAATATTTAAAGCATTCTCAGGAGTTAAAAAAAATTAAATGAAGTTTAGTATATATATGGATATGAAATTAAGGAATAAGTTCCGCACACATCACATTTATTTATGTTAGTGAACTAAAACAATTTCTTCACCGAGATCGCCATATATATTTCACTTAATTTAATTTAATATTAGCATAAATGTCACGCCCCGACCCGTAGGCCCTTGGACGTGACAATGGCCACGATGACCCAAAGAGGGATACCCCACCACTCTACCCTCAAGTCGCCGTAAGGGTAACACCAACCTTGAAATCAAGAATACTAAAACAGAATACACTTATACAATAAGATGCACAAAACCAATGGTATGTCTAATACACAAAAGAAGCAACAACAACGAACCTAGTAATAGAATTCAAGACATAGACTGATAATGAATACCACAATGTTTCAACAGAAATAGTCAACATACAAAGCATACCGATAGAGTGGTAAATACACTAGTGGATCCATGTTTTTATACAAAGCTACATGTTTAATAAGAAACATACATAGGATAGGAAATAGTAAGATAAAGAAAACAATGCATAACACTTCATTGCACCTCCTTACTACTGCCTGCTAAAGACTAGAAAGGAGGGAAAGGGTGTGAGTAACCTAAGTCACTCAATGAATGGGTTAGTACATTTTAGTGGAATAACAAAATAAACCAAAGGATTTTCTCAAGCAGCATCTTGCGTTAAAACATGAATTCTGACATTTACGCAAAAATGGGTAAATATAATACACAAGAATCAAATCAATAACTCTCATAAAAGACACATTTTTCTATGAAGAGATCTTTTCAACAATCTAGGCTCCATGAACTTACATAAAACAAGTTTCAATAATCTTTATGAGACAAGTATGTCATCAAAACATCGATCCATAATGTAAACAAGTGAATGCTACTCAAAAGGCTAATTTCATGAAATCAAAGTTTTCTCAAATATAAAAAAATTAAATTCAAAGGAATGAGCAATGGCCTAAAAACATATCTAACTTAGCCGCCGTCGTGACTAAGTCGAGAGTCGCCAAAATGTTCATAACTTTGACGTTGGCCCACTGAAAGCCCGTGTGGTGACTATGAATTCTCAGTGTGTATCCATCAAGGTTCTACATGCCACCTAAACTGGACATAAAGTAGGGTCTTCACACCACCTCAAAAGGCTGGTCATGAGGACCGCCTACTGCAATAGGGCAGGGCACCGCCCGGTCACCATCAAAACCTGTGGAAGCTCAATAGTATAATATATATGTAACAAGCATTTATTCCAGATCCATGACACCATCCCCATCCTAGGATGAAAACTAAATCCACAAGTCTCAATGGTAAAAGCTCAATAACAAGTAAACATGCTCACAAGAACCATTTTGATTTCCCAAAGCATGAACCAATAAAAGCATAATACTTTTGATTAACCAATAAGAATTTTCTAAATACAACTCAAAGGCTGTGAAGTATCATCCAAATTGATCAATAGAGCCAATTGAATACGATAAAACCAAGACATGATTATAAATCACACAAAGATGTCATTTAAATCAAATTTACTAGAATGTGCATCAACATAACCCCACTCACTCATAGGCTATTTAAACCTCCAGTACTAATCTTCTACCGTTTCCTTGCCTTGAGTCTTGATCTCACCGCTTGGCCGAAACATCAACACAAATAACAACAAGAGTTAAGCCAAGCAAACTACAAGCAATAAATCCTAGATTTCACTAATAACAAGAAATCCTAGACCGACCCAAGGTTTGGCTCAAAACTAGGTTTCAAAGTCACCAATGAAATCCTAAAGGTTGAGGCTTTACTCTAAACCAAAGAACTCAACAATCAATCAAATCCTATCGGTGCTACAGTATCTTCAGAATCAAGGAAGAAGAACATCCCAAGATCACACTAAATCAGAGTCAAACAAACCAAGGAAAACAATTATTTCAAGATCCACTAACAATAAACAAAAAGAAGAACAAATATCAAGCTCTAAATGAAACTCACTAACAAACCCTTGCTTTGTTCATCCAAAAGAAGAAGAAATGAGGTAATGGAAGCTTACCTTGTGATAAGTACTTGTGTTTGCATGTTATTGAGCATGTTTTACTTATAATGAGCATCGCTTTTATCAGGTTTTATGGCTTATTCATGTGTATTTAAGTTCTTTTGAGCATTCAAGGTTGTGGATGTAGTATAAGAAAAAAGGAAGCAAAAATATGTCATAAACGCAGTTTTTGATGATTCTCTTGTGTTGAACAAGTGTGAAGACATGAACTGTGATCAAACACATGATGATGTGTGTAAACTTCCAAGAATGTGCAAGTTTATCGACAAATTGGAAGGGCACAAAGGCAGTCATAAACTCATGTTCCAGCTTATGCAGAGTTATCGAGATCGTCATTTGATATGACTTACTGCAGGGGTGTGTGCCCAACCATGTGGCCTCAATGGAAGAGAAGGCATTCGCGAGCACTGCAGCAATTACAGTAGCATCTACTGTAGTAAATAACTGTTCATGGACACTTTAGTTGTTACTGTTCACAAAGTGCAAAATTCTGATAGCCTAAGAATCCACACACAAGTGTGGATATTCCACATAGGCGTGTGAAATCCCGATTTCAGCATTAAAAATATCCGCCTCGAAGAGTTATTTGAGAGTTTTTTTATGATCTTTTGGAGAGAGCACGGCTAGGGTTTGGATGAGGTTTTCGATAAGTTTTGGAATATCTTTACCGGGTTTGACATCAATTTCTTTCGAAGGAGAGTTATTGGGGGAGATTTCGACGACATTGTTTCGGCGAGGTGTGTCCTAAGCTTGACAAAAGAGTCTTTGGAGAACGAGAAATGGCTCTTGGAGACCATCAACACAGACAACAAGGGGGTTATTCTTATGAATAGTTTGCTTTCATCTTTGAATTATGATTTGATCTTGTATTGCTCCATGGAGAGCTAAACCCCTAGTGGGTGTTCGAACTTGTAAACCCAAAGATTATTTTGTTTCATTGATTTTTATTATATTTATTTCAATTGAGTTTTTAATCGAGTTTTAATCTTGAATGCTTATATTTTGATTTTCCCTTAGAGTGACACTAAGGTTGAGAATCCATCTAGGAACTCTTTTGAAGAGTAACCATCACCATTAGGGTTAGGCTTAGCAAGACTGAAGAGGGTTGAGAGGGTGAGTAGAGAGATACCGAAGCGTTCCCTTTCCCTTGCGATATGATTTATCCTACCTCCACATTCCAAGAGTTTTTTTACAATCACAATAGAGTGAAGTGTTAATAGATCTCCTGCACTGGGGCTTAATTGTATAGGCACAATAAAGTGAAGTGTTGAGAGATTCCTTTCGTTGGGTCTTAGTTGTGATTAGGGATTTTTCGCCTAGACCAAAGGGTTATATCAAGATTTAGGAATAGGATTTATCACTTGGAGCCCCTAGAACCCCAAATAGTCTCACGTAATATGAGATGTTGAGAGTATTCCTTTCCACCGGGTAATACATAGAGGACTAGTCATAGTTGACCTTAGATTTAGGACTGTCTGTTGTTGGATTTCCACGATCCTTCGAAACTTAATTTGGGAAGCATTATATTAGTCTTGCACTTGAAACAATAGTCCTAGGTAGAGCACTGTTCATATACCTTGGTTTATCATTAATTGTTTCCTTCACTTTACCTTTAGCTTATTTTCTTACTCTTTTAGTTCATTAACATCTTAAATATAATCCTCAATTTATCATTTCCTCAGCTAATTAGCAATTTGATTGCTTCCCCATAAGTGTACAGGATCGCCAAGTAATACCCTGTGTGTGGCACAGGGGTCGTATTCCACGGGACTAAGGGGCTCCTATTACTCGTCCATCACTTATTATCTAACCTCACACCTGAAACATGATGAACTACTGTAATATATGCGAGAAGGTAAATAAATACAAGTATAGGAATCACAAAGAAAGACAAGTCAATACAAGAACAAGAATGAGATACAGAGGCCTATGGATGAGGATCCCCTTGAGGGGTCATCAAGATATATGGATGCATGATAAAAGTATAGCAACGGTGATTTAGATTGAGGGATATCAAGACTAGACCAACTCTAATTTCTCAGCAATTAGACCGTAATCCCATACGAATGTTAATAGGAATCTCTCTCTAACCAACATCCCTACGATTGTATTAAGTATAAGGAGATCCCGAAATAAGGACACACTTACTCTAAGTCTATCCTTATTGTTCAGAGGGCTACCGACATCCAATTTCTCGCCATATCGATACAAGCAAACCCCCTTTTGTTCGTTAAGGATCTAATAGACACGAGTATGTCACATCTGCGTGTACAACTCAATAAAGAACTACGGATCTCTCCATTTAATAGTTCTAGGCATGAAGAACAATGAACTAAATCATAAATCAACCCAAGTATTTCAATTAAACATAAAGTATACAAAATACATGATGAACTCCCAAAGATTCACCTAAATCCAGTGGCCTTGGGGGTCCAGTGTGCCATCATACAAACAAGCATAATAAAGTAGAGAAAAGCAAGAAACAAGCTCATAAATGACACTCCCTAGTCCAAATTATGAAGAAGAAGAACAAGGCCGGCCGAATGATGCTTCCTCTAGCCAAATGAATGCCGAATGATCCTTGAATCCGCCTCCCTTGATGGTTAGTTCTACCCTGGAAGTTCTAGCCCTTGATCACCTCTCTAGCCTCAAGAAAAGCCTTCTTCAAGATGTCTTCATTCTTCCTTTTCATCCACAAAAGTTGTGACTGCTTAAAAGCTCTCTTTTCATCCCCTCAAATGTGCTTTTATACCTCCCATGTATCCTGGCCGTATAGATCAAATCCCCTCCAAAACTAGCCATCCTGGGCTCAATCCCGGGATTAATGATGGCCTCATTAAGGCTGTATGGATCAAACTAGATAATGGCTTCTCTTGCTATAGTATCAATCTCGGGCATCATTGAGGCCGTATGGCCAAGATTAATTCCTGACTTGAAAACCCTCCAGGTGCTACAGTGATCTTGTTATAGTACCACTGCTATGGTACTCCAGCTACAGTAATCTGCTACAGTAAATAACCTACAGTGCAACCTTGTTTTTTTTTCCCTGTTTTTCACCCAAATCATATCTTCGTGTCCTCCATGGCTCTTTCATGCCCTATGAAGTAAATAATAGTCGATTAAGCACAAAACGAGCATCCATTCTTATAAAAATACATGCTAGAAGTATAAAATACATATACTAAAATATGTACATTTAGACACTTATCACAATTCTACTTGTTTCTAGAGTCTATTCTCTGTGGATTTGCTTACCTACTCTTTGAGTGTTTTATTACTTCGACACCTTGCACTTGCAGCACACAGTAAGAGTTTGTCACCTTAACAAAAGAGATGATCAAACTCTTTGATCCAAGAACAAGGCCAAGAATCCCTCAAAAACTAGCCCATAAACTTTGAAGAATGGTAGAGGAAGAGAGGGGAGGAAATGAGAGGGTCTTGGGAGAAGAAAGTAATAAAAAAAAGCTTAAAACTAGCTTAAAAATAATAAGACCGTGTTTGCGCAGCCTCATGTACGGCCTGCACAGTATCCACACACCCTAGGCAGAAAGGTATGCTGGCTGGTGTGCGGCCAGAACATTAGGCCGCACACTCCTTTGCCTGGGGTGTTCGGCCCCCTGTGAGGTCGCACAAGAGGCCGTACAACTACTAGGAAGGGTTGTACATCATGTGCATAGCCCACACAAGCTTTGTGCGGCTTGTGCACAACCTTGACACATGTCCGAATTGCGTGTGAACTGCAAGTGTATGGGTAAAGTAATAAAATACCCGGTGAGTTGGGTAGTTAAATCCATAGGGAACAGGGTTACTAGTACTAACTGCTTCTCTGCTATCTAGCCTAATGATAATTGGGATGGTGTGGTGATCTAATATGCTGGAAATGAATACCGGAGATGAATATGCAAGGGTAAAATGGAGGGAGATCTCAGTCAATAAAGATGAGGTACATGGGCAATGCTCCCCCTAGGATCTAACATGAAGTTAAAGACTTGCTAAATGCTTCTAAACCGAGTCGAATGAGTCGAGATAATCCAAGAACAACATGTCCTTGTTTCCAAGCAACCTGCACTAGTCCCCTACAAGGTACCGGTAGAGAAATTGCTCAATCTCTACACCTCACACCACATATGACCACAATAAGCTCTAGGGATACCTAAGAGTGAAACTGGTTCCTAAAGATAGATTCAACCCTATTTCCTGGTGAAGGATCCCTAACCCCTACAAGGTCCCGGTGAAGAAATCTCTCAATCTTACGCCTCACACCAAATATGGTTCCATAGAGTCTGGGGAATACGAAGATAGGAAACACTCATCGGATGGGAAAGGTGATACTCCACTATCTCATGACTCACCCTCTCAACTCTCTTTAACCTTGGAGTTCTAACTCTAATGGAGACCTCTAACAAAGAATGGACAGAGAATCAACCACAAGGATCAATAAAACATGCAAGCAATGTGAACACAAGATTAAAACTCAAAACAACTTTGATTAAATAGAACCATAAAGTAAATCAATACAAAAGACAAGATCCTACGGTTCACATGCCCAAATACCTACTAGGTTTTAGCCCTCCATGAAGCAAGTTACAAAACAAAGATAAACACAATAAATAGCAATGTAAACCATAGAGAAAAAACCTCCATGAATTCGTGATGATTGGCCTTAATGGGTAGTTCAACATCTTGAAGGATTCCTCTCCGAAGCTAGGTCACTGGTGGTTTCCCAAGTGCTTTCTTTTGACTTTTCAAGGCATTCACAACCTAATTGCACAAAAAAAAAATACCAAATACACAATATGAGACGTAAACCATGATAAAATGATGCTCAATGCTTGTAAAACATATAGAAAAATATGTCTACTCAAGCACTTATCAAGCCCATGAACTCTAAACAGCTCGAAAACATCCTATAATGTTCAACAAGAACCCCCGAACTAAAAACCAAAAAAAAAAAAGAATTTAAGCAAGACATCAAGTCGACAACCAAAGAAATACAAAACTACACCACTCTACACAAGAAAGAAAAAATTAAATACTACAATAAAAACCAATCCAAACATGCAAAAGCAAATTGTGTATATATATATCAATAAATTCATGACTTAAGTTTTATTCTAGAAAATCAAAGATCTAATCAAAATAGATCCCAAATAATTCCAAAGCAAGATCACTTTGGTACCACTTGATGGAACTTGATGGATTTCACAATGGGAACAATCTCTATGAGAAGCTAGGATCTTCTATTTTAAAAATTATTTGGAAACAAATAATAAATTACGGAAGTGTACCTACACTTGAATCCATTGATGGTTATAATGACTAGGCCTTGCAGTTCTTCTAACTCATCACACACATAGAGGTTAGATGGGTACCCTAATTCAAAGAAACCCTAATTTTGAATCTCAGATTGTTAGCATGCTCAGTCAGGCACTACACCCTACTTATAAGAAATCTTAATGTGGCCAATTACAAGTATGCCAATCATTGACTTGATGATTTTGCCCTAGAAATTTGACACATCATATTATTATTATGTAAATTCACACATTTGATTTAGATAATTAGGATCCTATCCAGACTTTATTTAGATCACCATAATTGAGCTCAATAAAAAATAAATATGATAAGAAGTACACAATTATAAATATTATTTCTGTATGTCTACACAACTTGTGCACATATATCTTTAGATCCCAACATGATGTGTGATCCAAAACACAACATATGAATAAGAGAATCTTGCTGATGTCAGCAAGTATCTCAAGCTGGAAAAACAAGTGGAGAAGATGAATAATGATTATGAAGCTACTTCCTCAAGTCACTAGTTAAAAGCCAAAAACTCTAGGGTTCATCTACAAAGCCATTGGTTTTTCAAGGTTACTTTATTTTTTTTTGCTTTTATATTACACTTTTTTCAATTATGACTTGTGTTATTACTTGTTTAAGTTTCTTTTTTTAAAAAGTTTGTTTTGTTAAAAATCAAATGACATTATGATTACCAATATAAGAGAGATTATTGGAAAATAAAATTATAATAATGAAGATCTCAATTCTGTTATTAGCATGGAAAAGGTTTTTATGGAGTTGGGAAAGAAAGATGACAATAACTTTCTTGTGGTACTGTAACAATTAAATCAAAATCCAATAGTGACAACATGTTGCAGGTGTTTGAGGGGAAACAAGAGGATAAAAAAGAAGATGGGAAAGAAGAGAATAGAAGAAGGAGAAGGGAAAAACAAAAAGGGAGAGATTGGAAAAGATTTCTTTACCTCTTTCATTGATTGTATGCTATATAATAGCTTTTTTGTAACAAACCCAGAGATAATATAACAAATTTATTATGTGCTTACATTCTATGCTATATTTAACTACCTATTCCTAGCACATACCACTATCATGATTAATTTTGTCTAATTAATCTCAATGAACTTCTAATAAGCCTTCAAATCATGCCATCACAAAGTTAGCTAATTTTGTTAACGAAGTCAATCTCTTGTTTTTGCCATCACTTTGTTAGGCTGATGTGTTACTTCTTGCAATAATACCCTCCTATTTTAGTAGTGTATTGTCCTCAAGGTGAAGGATAGGAAAGGAGTTGTGAATGTCTAGGAGAGATTCCTAGTGGGATCTTTAGCAGATTAAGTTTTGCTTTGGACAAGCACTTGTGGGATGGGTTTGCCGTGTAACGGGATCATCCATGTTATGAGAATAGTGGACTGCTTAAGAACATTGTGCTAGTCCTCAATTGCAGAGGTAATGCAATAAATTGTGATGTTGGGTCTCCTTCACATTTCTGAAGCTTAGAGACATGCAAAACGTTGCGGATCTTCATGGTGGCTGGAAGTTGAAAGTAGTATGCTACTGTATTGATTATCTCCATAATTTTGTATGGTTCAAAGAATCACCAAGATAGGTTATGGAATTGGTGATGGACTAAAGTGGACTATAAGTATGGTTTATGTTTTATGAAGATCAAGTCTCACAACAAAAAGAGACATTTGTATTTCTAGAGTTAACTTGGTTGCACATGCTTGTTTGGGCTAAAAATAAACTCTCTTTTAGAATTGTGAGGATAGCATCTTGGAAAATAAGCATCTGATCCACCTACTTAATGATGGAAATTCTGGTGAGATAATCAATAAGAGATGAAGGCTAGCTATCATAGAAGACTTTGAGTAGAGTCATCTTTATAGCTAAGTTCTAGTAAGCTTTTTAGTGCCATTTGGACTAAGATAGATTCTAGAGCCAATGTTAGGAGTGATCTATGGTAAATCATCGAAAGCAATCTTCTAGGTAGTAGTTGAGTACTTTGGATTGACCATTAGTCTAAGGATGGTATGCATTACTCGTCGCTATTGCAGCTTCCTAGTGCTTGAATAGTTCCCACCAAAAGATGTTGATGAGGAGAGAGACAATCAGAGATAATGTTGATTGGCATACAGGGAGCCAAACAACGTCAGGAATAAAACCGTTATGACTCGAATAGCTATGAGTACAAATAAGTTTGCTTGCTTGGATAGTCAATCAATGACTACTAATAGAATGGTCTTCTTAGAAGAAGGCATAAGATGAGTTATTGATGTGTTCTCCGCAAGTGCACGGGTCGCACACAAGTAATACAGTGGTAACCCATGAGGGGTAGGGTTGTGGAACTATAGGGACTGGACCTAACGTACTAGCTTATCACTGATCTCTAGTTAAATTCAAAATGAGGAGTAGTTCACAGAAAGAAATAAAATCACAAAAGGGTAAAAGGAAAAGAATTGATGGAGATAACAGGGAGATTGGGTAGTGTTAACAATAAGAGAACAATGCCCCGGGATGATTCCTATGCACTTAGAAATGCTCACTTCCTATCTTGATTTACCTGGTACATTCTATAGTTATGGTGTGTGCTCAAAAGCAATATGTTGCAACTATGGTTCTCAACTATGTCGAGTTTTGCAAAGATAACTATGAGTTCATGCACACCGAGTTTTTCCATTGCCTAGGGCAATGAAAACTATGGTATTCCACCATCAAATTTATCTAAACAACTATGCATATCAAACACATTAAGTTTTACAAACAAAAGATTTAACACAAGAACTGATGAGTGCATTTCACATATATATTTCCATACCCTTTTCATGTATTTATCATGTCTTCAAGCATTTAATTATTGTGATTCGATGCTACTTTGGGTGTTATAGTGTATTTGTGAAGGAAAATAGGTCCCTATGTAAAAGAGTAGGATTTGGCCAAATTATAGTATGGAAAGATGAGAATCTATAGTGCTCTCAGGCCTGATACAGTCTCGACACGACCGTGTGCGTTCCACTAATTATTCAGGAGATTTTTGAAGACAAGTATTGTTGCAAAATCATTGTAGCTGAGTACTATAGCATTTCACTGTAGCATAATTTGGAGAAGGAACACGGTTTGTGTGCTCCTAGCATGATTGTGTCAAGCCTAACACCCTCGTGTCGCAAGGTGTGTCTAGCCTGAAACTGGTTTTTAAAGTCAGATTTGTTTTTTAGTAATTTTTCAAGTGTATTGACACCCCTGTATCCAAAGCGTGTCGTGCCTAAACTCTGCATTTTAAGTCAGATCTAGGGTATTCCTTGGGGGTTTATTTCTTCACCCTTTATCCTTCTTCTTGAGGGTGACTACCAAGCTTTTCCTCTTCATGTTTCTGGCGCCAGAGTGGAGCTATAGTGCAAGATCACGAATGGAGCATAGCTAAGCCAGTGGAACATCATTGAAGCATCGTCGAAGTGGACTAGAAGCAAAGAGGGGAGTCTTTCATGGCTTTGATACCTTTTGCTCTCTGTAGTCTTTTATGGATTTTTAAAACTATGAGAGGCTAGCCACTCTCTGGTGCCCCGGATCTAAGAACTTGGATGCTTATGTGCTTTGTCGATCTACTTGCTTTTAGTATGTCTATGGAGTTCTATTGGTTTCTTGTGTTTAATGATGTATTTGCATAACTTGATGTGTTTGAGGTGCACAGATGCTTTAGTAAAACTTGGTGTATTGATGACCATAGTTGTGATTGCTTATTGTGATTGCAAAACTTGATGTGTTTGAAGTGCACCCTTACCTGTCATCTTTCCCCCTTTAGGATGTAGTTACCAACCATTATTGACTGGTTAGAGATTAGAAGATCAATTAGTACTTTGAGTCCAGTCCCTATGGTTCGACAATCCTACCCCTCATGGGGTACAACTTTACTACTTGTGTGTGACCCGTATACTTGCAGAGAACACATCAAGAACTAAAAAAGCTCCATAAATCAAGAAATGCAAGTGTTCACAGAATACAAAGTGTCATAGTTCACATCCCGAGCACCGTGGCCGGCTAGCCCCTCATGGAAGGGTACAACATCGAGAAAACAACAATAGATCTAAAGAAAGAAGACATGACTCCCTTTTCTTCAAGATTCATCTCCAATGTTGAGCTCTATATGCTAGCACCATTTCCCTCATTCCTCTAACTCGCCTTTAGTTGGCTTCGAAAGTGTGGTGAAGCTTGATCTTCACTCTCATCAGTGTCCTCCCGGTGGAGAAAAAGATCCCCGAACAAAGATGATAGAGAAATCCTAGAAGCTGGAGTTAAAAAGGCAGATATCAGGCTCGACAAGGTCAGAGTATAATTGTGTCTGGACCGTGCTATGTCGGGGAAGTTATGAGTGAAGTGGTAGATCATGATCATGTCAGGAGCACCCAGCGCATGTTTCTTACTCTTCAATAAAATTGTCATCGGGCTAGGTTTTTCAGCAGTATGGACATGATCATGTCAGAACCGTGTTAAGCTTGAGAACACCCTCCTATATGGATTTCTTATGGGAACATACACTAGGTTGTAATATTCAGTGGAAGGGCACGATCGTGTTCCACCCTTGTCTAGCTTGAATACTTAGCACTTATAAAGCATTTTTTCTGTTTTCTTCCTGATTTCACTCTAAGTTGCGTCGAGCCCCCTATTCCTGTACAAACAGCAAAAGTACCCAGAATAGGACCGCACTTGCATAAAATTATGGTTGAGACCAATTGAAAAGATAGGTTTAAGGTATAAAAACATGTATATAAAGTGCACTCATCAGTTAGAAATCCATGGCGATTGATTCCCAGACTTTTCCCAGAATTGGCAGGGGTTAAAAAAAACCCCTTGCAATACTCTATTGAAGGGCTTTGTAGATTGGTAGACAATACAACATTTAGAGAACTCTCAGACCATCATTATGAAGATTAGGCTGAAAGAAGTATTGTTGATTTGTGTTGCCGTTCTTTTTGTTTCATCATGTGCTCTGGCAAGAATGTAATGGAATTCCGTGAAGTTAGACAATTCCAATGCTATTTATCATAAACAATTAAGGCCCAATTCTTATAAAAAATGGTTTCATCTTTAATTGAATAATCTAGGTGTTTAGTAGAGCTCTCTTTTAAATCCTAGTTTAATTGAACTACAACATCATACATCATTTTACAGCTAGTGTAATGCTTACCATATTGTAGCTATCTTCTATGAAGAAACGAGGCGCACTTGAAATGAAGTGTTGGCAAACTTGAGGGTGTGTTAACCATCTCATTTTGTACAAATGGCTTGTAAATAGTAATGTCAAAATCATAACCTAGAAGATTGGTAAGCCATCTCTATTGCTCCAATGCATGGATAGTCTAATTCAATAAAGCTCAAAGACTTTGATAATCTATTTGGATGGTGAATCATCTTCCAAGCAGCCAATTTCACCACTTACGCACTACGTCTATAATGGCATACATTTCTTTTGCATATACTGATGCCTTTTATAATCAAGGTGCTAGTTGCTTACTGAAGTATGATATCAACATACAATAATGGGTTAAAACAATTTCCATTCCCATCCTTGAAGCATTCATTTGAATCTCGAATGGAAGATCAAAGTTAGGAAGGTAGAGTACAAGAGTGTGAGTCAAGGCATCTTTTAGTCTTTGGAAGATCAATGTCATGCTACTAGAGACCAGGTGAATGCATTCTTGTGCAATAGCTTGGTGACAGGCACAACCATTGATGTGAACTTGCTAACAAATAACCTTTATCATCCTGTAATTCCTAGGAATTCCTGCAAGCCTCGAAGAGTCTCCAAGAGCTCTCATTTACAAATCATAGTAATCTTTTGTTGATAAACAAAAACACATTGTTCGGAAATCCAATGCAAAGGATAGCTAATCTCAAAGTAGCCAAATTCATACTTCATTGCTTTGGTAAATACTAGTAAGATTGAAGGAGGGGGAAGACTTAATGTTGATGTTCAAACCCGATATTGAATAAACATAACAACATGATGAGGAACTCGTAGTGTCCCTTGTGTATCCTAAATGTGGTATTTTCAAGTTTTTAGGGTTGAGTCCTTACTTGATAGTAGCTAGCTCTTTGGAGAATACATGCTTCCGAAAACTCATAAAAAGCTCTTCGACCATTTGAATGGGGATATAGTCCATAATGGTCACTGTATTTAAAGCCTCGTAGTCAACGAAAAAGCACAAGTTGCCATTTTTCTTCTTCACCGAGAACATTAGAGAAGAGAGTAGCCTAGTACTAGGCTAGATTGTCCCCTGAGTGAGTATGTCATAAATAAGTGTTTTGATTTTCATCTTTTGGAAATAGGGGTTGATAGGCAGTGTGCTAAGTTAGAATGGACTGTGGTGATCAAATGAGCTTAGCAAAGGATGACTGGTTGGTGGAGTAGAGACCTCATTGAATTCATTCAGGAGTTGATAAAGAATGAAGATTAAAAATGAGGGAACATCGGGGCTGATGTGGGAGTTGGGTCTTGATTAATTGACTAAATTGATAGTGTAAAAAATAAGACACTTGATGGGTTTGTTTCTATTTGTGTACGGTGGAATTTGTGACGGAATTGAAACTTGGGTGTGTGAGCCCATTGAACCTGATATGCATCCTATTTAGATTAAATTCCATCTATAGTTTCTTATAATCAAATAAAATTGAACCCGATCCTACTAACCACTGCACACCCAAATTAGATCAACCTTATATAGGTAGTAAGAGCAAATCCATGGGGAATGAAGCTTAACCTAGCTTTAGAGGAATTGCTAAGCATTCACCTGCACAAGAAAAAGTCTTACTGTTGCCAATCGTAAGTCAAAGGTAAGGAGATGGGTGTATTGGTAGTTTGAGGTGGTTAACCAACTGTAATTGGATAAAGTTGTTTGTTTATCCTCCAACAATTAACAACACTATATCCTTGCCTTAGATAGTTCAAATACGCTACAAGGTGAAGGGTAGAACTTGGCTAATTAGCATATGGAAGAAAATATAAGGGGTTTCTCCATCCACTTCATCCTTAACTTAATGAAGAGGAATCATCAATAGATCAACATGAGAGGACTCAATTTTAGCTGGT
The DNA here is from genome assembly GCF_009730915.1 of Dioscorea cayenensis subsp. rotundata. Lineage (NCBI taxonomy): Eukaryota > Viridiplantae > Streptophyta > Magnoliopsida > Dioscoreales > Dioscoreaceae > Dioscorea > Dioscorea cayenensis. The sequence goes on along the minus strand of NC_052488.1, from coordinate 6,077,537 downwards.
CATTTCTCTGTTTTCTTCATGAGGCAAAGGAACTAGGAAGCACAACACTTATGCCTAGGGAAAACTTAGTGGCATAATTAAATCATAATCCCCTTTATTATCTGGAAACTATCTCTACTAGAGTTAGGCACTTAATAGATAGTTGGAGTAGTTGATTGTAGATCTACATTTAAGAGGATACAGGGGGTTTGTTGAAAAGGTTTTAATGACTAGTGAATGGGATATAGAGGTGTTGCATTTGTCTTCCATGAATTTGTTCATCCCTATTGCCTCATGTAGAAATTAAGATTTTATTGGATACAAATCCCTTTGTTTATCATCATGTAGACCAGAGAGAAAATAGCTGAGGAGGCTGGTGGTACTTAGGCCCGAAGTGTGCACGGATAGTATGGTATTTCGGTCATTTCTTGTGTGTTAACTCAAAGTTTTGATTGAGTTCATTGAGTTCTTCTTATTTTTGCCTCAGTAATGTTTACCAAGTGGTTTGTAGGATGTTAGAGCCTTTTTTGTATGATTCTCAACTTATCGAGTAGTTTCAAGAATGTAATCAGGCTACAAGAAGGTATGTGGGCTATGAACAGGCCATACAGCATGACCTAGGGATTGTGCGAACCAAACATCACGCTACACAACACGGCATGGTGTGTGTGCAGCCCCCTGTGGCAAGGGCATTTGTGTCCTTTTATCTAGTCATAAACCCTTTTTATGCCTCTCTTCTCTCTCTTTTCCTCTTATTCGCTTAGCTCTCTTGGAGAAGAATGAAGCTCTTGGATGACCTTCCTCTTCTTGATGGATTGAAGCTTCAAGATAGATCATCTTCTCTGCTTTGAATCTAAAGGTAAGCTCTCATACTCTCCTTTCTTCTTTGTTGTTTGGATGGATGGATGGAGCTAGGGTTAGGATGTGAGCTTAAGAAAGATCTTGATCATTGTTCTTCTTCTTACTTCTTGTTGTTAGAATTTGAGAGGATGGTTTACATTATTGTTTTTCCATATATTAGTGTATTCTTGGAACCATTTCTTGCTTGAATTGGGGCCCTTGTAGCTCAATTACTATAGCAATACTATAGCACCAGTAGAACTTGCTTGTTTTCTTGTTTCCTTGTTTTAACTTGAAGCCAACTCATAGGAACTCCTTGGAAACCTTGAACCCTTGTTGTGAGCCAACCATAGGATTGGTTTAGGGTTGTGATAAGTGCTTGAGTAAACATATTTTTCTATATGTTTTATATGCTTTGAGCATCATTTTTACCATGGTTTATGTCTCATATAGGGTTTGTTAGTTTGGGTGTATTTAGTTTTACATGTAAAACCAAATACTTTACTTTATGAAATTCATTGTTTGTTTGGGTGTATCTCCAAACCCTGATGTAATTGGAAGTACATTGCAATAGCTTTTTTGGTGTATTTGGTTTTACACCCAAATTGGGTGCAAAACCAAATCCCGAGAGTTGAAAACCAATATATATATATACATACATGCATACACATATAGAAATATATATATGCATATACACATACAAATATATATACATTTACATATCTATATAAACATATAAAGGTATTTTTACATATATACATATATACTCATATACTTATATCTATATATACATATATACATATATATGTATATATATATACATATATACATATATACATATATAAGTAGATATATACTCATATATGTATATATACTTATATATGTATATGTATATACTCATATATGTATATGTATATATATACATATATACACACATATACTTATACTTATACTTATATAGATATAAATATACTCATATACATATATGCATATATGCATATATACATATATATACATATATTTACACATATATATATACTCATATATATATATGCATATACACACACATATACATAGACATATACACATGTGCTTTCTAATTCTAGATTTTCAAATCCTTTCAAACAAACATAAAATTTTATAATACAGTAATTTCAATTACATCCAACCAAACACAAGATACGACTGCACTGTATTTTGAAAACTAAGTATTTCCAGTTACATTGTATATGGAAATCCACTACATTTAGAATTACATCCAACCAAATGCTACCATAGTGTATTTGGCGTTCTTTTGGGCAATTAAGTTGTGAATGCCTTGAAGGAAGAAAAAAAACATAGATAGCTTATAAAGACACATTTTGGGAGTTCTTATGCAACCTAAGGATCAAGACACAAGAGGAGCTCATGAACATGGAGGTATGTGCCAACTTCCAAGAGGATTCAAGCCAATTTGCTAGTTGGAAGGGCACAAAGGCAGTCACATCTCCATGTTACTACTCTATGTGAAAAATGCAAGACCTTCCAAATGATAATTTGACGAAAAAAGGTCTTATAACCTACCACGTGGACGTGTGCCTGACCATGTGGCCTCAAGAGAAGAGTTTGTGCGCTACGTATATGTAAAGTACTATAGCAAAACATTGTAGCATTTTTTTTTACTGTAGCAGTATTGTAGCAAATACATTGTTAATGTGCCCGCATGAAAATTCCTCGTGGTCACTTGGAGATTTCTGCAACCCATGTAGGCGTGTGGAGACACATGACAGTCACATTTTAGGCCTATAAATAGACCTTTTGCCCTATTCTTTGGGGACTTTTGGCGAGCGTTCAAAGGACAAAGTGGATAGGGTTTCAAGAGGAGGTCTTTGACGAATTTGGCAGGTGTTCTTCACCAACTTTGAATAACCTAGCTTTAGAGAAGGATCCTTCAAGATGTTGAGCGACCCATCAAGGCCATCATCACGAATTCAAGGGCGTTTTTCTCTATGGTTTACATTGTTTTTTATTGCATTAGTTTTTTGCTTTGTAACTTGTCCCACGGAGGGCTAAACCCTAGTAGGTATTTGGGCATGTGAACCCTATGATCTTATCTTTTGTATTGACTTACTCTGTATTTTCTATTATTTCTGAGTTTATTTGAGTTTTAATCTTGTTTCATGATTGCCAACATGTCATATTGATCTTTGTGATTGATTGGTGATGCTTGATTTGTTTCCTTAGTGAGAAAGAGGTCTCCATTAGGGTTAGAAATCCAAGATTAAAGAGAGTTGAGAGGGTGAGTCATGAGATAGTGGAGTGTCCCGTTTCGTCTCCGATGAGTGCTTCCTATCTCCAAATTCCTTGACCATTATGCAACCATATTTGGTGTAATACGTGAGACTGAAAGATTTCTCCGCTGGGACCTTATAGGGGGCTAGGGATCTTCCTCCTAGAAGTTGGGCTAGATTTATCTTTAGGAATCAGTTGCCCTCCTAGGTATCCCTAAAGACTATTGCGGTCATATGATGTGAGGTGTTGAGATTGAGTGATGTCTCCACCGGAACATTGTAAGGGACTAGTATCGGTTGCCTAGAGGTAGGGATCGATTGTTCTTGGATTACCTCAACTCATCTAACTCAGTTTAGGAACATTTAATAAGTCTTGCACTTCACGTTTAGATCCTAAGGCGAGCATAGCCCGGGTACCTCATCGTTGGTTATTAAGATCTCATTTATATTCCACTTTCCCTTATTTGCTTGAGATATTCATATTCTTGCAATTAAGTTTATTTATCACAATCTTGATTTCGATTAGATAACTAAGAAGGGATTACTACTAATACTTTCGTTCCCTGTGGGTTTGACTACCTATCTAACCGGGTATTTTATTACTTCAACACTCGTGCACTTACAGTACACACATACAATTCAGTCATGTTAAGTTCTTGGTGCCGCTGTAATGCATGATCCGCAAGCGCACGAAGTCATCAAGTAATACCTCTCGTGCAAGCACGAGAGGGTCATATTCCCTGGGCTCAAGGATCTACCCTTACTTCCTCTTCACGTATTGTCTAGCTGAAAATTTTGAAGGGGTTCTCTAATCTATTAATTAAAATGAAAGAACTATAAGTGGAGTCTAAAACAAGGCAACGGCATAAAATCAGGGGAATGAAATGGTCACGGATGCGGATTCCCTAGGGGCTACTGAAGTGTAAAGGATGCTAAGAATGTCATGCAATTGAAGGTTTGGACCTAGAGATTTCCTAAATTAGATCAACCTGATGGTCACGGCAATTGACTCCTAATCCGGTATAAGTATTGATACGGAATTTCTTCCTATCAAATCCTCATACGATTGCATTAACAAGGGATAAATCTCTAATTAGAGTCAGAACACAACTTGGTCTAGCCCTAATGTTGGAGGGGTACAAAATACCCGATGGTCACGGCGTATTTGTACATGAATCCCTTCCAAACTTGGTGTGTCTAGTACAAGGGCAATGGTCACGCTACCAAGTACAACCTAGGAGTTGGTTTACAGAGTTCTCATGTAAGCAACACATCAAATGCACCAAGAATGAATCACAGACACACAACAATTGCAATAGACAAAATTAGAACATTCAAATATACAAGTTCACCCCAAGGTTCACCGGCATCTGGTGACCTTTGGGTCTACTCGTCCATGTAGACAATTACAAACAATATGTCCATGAAAACAACTACAGATGGCATAAGAAAACTCTCTCAACAATAGAAGTGAGATGACAAGCCAAGTTAGGTGGAAAGCTTCCACAGAAGCCACGATCGGGGCGGCTTCCCTCATCGTCTACAAGCTCCCAAAGAAGAGATCGATGAAGATCTAGCCAAACCAAGCTTCTTCCTTTGATTCCCCTTCTCCAAAACGTGTGATCTTGCCTCCCCTGAGCTGGTGGAAGTCGGCTCCATGAACTCAACAAAAAGCTTTCTCCAAAAACTTCCTTCCTTTTGCCCTAGAAATTCAATCCAATATATACCCTGTCAGGTCCATATGGGCTCCATGCGGGCTCATGGAGCCTGTGAAGCTCACTGCCATTTTGCCTAGAGAAGGTGTTGGTGCTATAGTACTCTACTACAGTGTTTTGCTGCAGTACTGGGAGTTGTGAATTTCCAGCAAACCTCATGGGCACTCATGCGGGCGCATGGACCTCGTGAAGCTCACAGCTGAATGCCCCGCAGCATGAATAGTGACTCTGCTACACTGCCTGCAACAGTGCCAAAATCCCAAAAAGCCGTTTTTGGTGTCGAATTTGTCCAATTTGTATTTTTGAGCTTCGTTCAGCTCTTTTAGGATCTGCAACACCGAAATAACCAATTTAGACTTAAACGGGCATCAATTCATTAAAATATACACAAATAATACAAGATTAATACATATAAAATATGTACATTTAGGTGTTTATCACGCTGCTAGGGAATGGGATATTAGGAATACTAGGACTTGGTTACTTTAGTCATTCATATTTGCATTTGTTTTTCTATTTCATACCTCTTTCTTTCATCATTCTCATTTCTGTCTTTTTGCTTCTTATTTCTATTTGTAAACAGTAATTCATGGTTTCTCTTATATTTCCGGACCATGTTCAATGAAGCATCACTAATGGAAACATTGAAGGAAATGATAGTATCCAATGAGAAGAATATGGAAAAATTTGTGGCATACCTTGATCTGAGTAAGCAACATGATGAAATTTTGAGTTTAAAAAGTTGTATTACAAGAGACACATGAAGAGTTTGGAATGCATTATCAAGGCACCGACTTGTCAAGCTTGTTAGAGTATTTTGAAAAATCTACATTTATCTTTCTTAGAAATGGTACAAAATGTAAGTCGGGAGAGATTCCTACAACCTTTTCAATGGCATTTGCAGTGGAATGTATTGGATTTAAATCCGAGTCAGATGAAGAAGATGAGGCTATAGCTTGAATCGAATCAATTTTGTCAATTAAAGTGAGTGGTTTGGATGCTCAAGTGGATGATGAGGACAGTTTGGATGTCTTCGAGGTAGACAAGTAAGAACAAGAGGTGCTTAAAGAAGAAATAGAATACACCTCCAAGGGGTTTGAAGAAATCCAACGGAAACAAGCGAATAGGCTACGATCTTTAGTGTAGGAACCTCCTAAGTTACAGCTGAAAGTACTACCGGAACATTTGGAGTATGCTTTTCTGGCCGAGTGATCAAAGTTGCTGGTTATTATTGCTTCAAGTCTTTCTTCTAAGCAAAAGGAATAGCTAGGCACTATGTTGAAGTTGCACAAAACAGCCATAGATAGGTTATAAAGGCACATTTTGGGAGTTCTTATGCAACCTAAGGATCAAGCCACAAGAGGAGCTCATGAACATGGAGGTGTGTGCCGACTTCCAAGAGGATTTAAGCCAATTTGCTAGTTGGAAGGGCATAAAGGCAGTCACATCTCCATTTCCCTACTCTATGTGAAGAATGCAAAACCTTCCAAATGATGATTCGATGAAGGAAAGTCTTATAACCTAAAACGTGGACGTGTGCCTGACCATGTGGCCTCATGAGAAGAGTGTTTGAACCGCGTTTATGAAGAGACTGTAGCTAAGTAGCATTTTACTTCAGCACTACTGTAGTAGAAATACTATTCATGTGACCGCGTGGAAATTCTTGCAACTCACACGGCCACGTGAAAATTCCACTCAAGCGCATGAAGGCACGTGACAGACGTTACTTAGGCTTAAAAATAGCCATTTTGGTCTATTCTTCAGACATCTTTTGTGTGGCTTTTGAGGGGTGAGACAGCTAGGGTTTAGAGATGAGGTCTTTCCGGCTTAGGAGGCGCTTCTTCACCAACTTTAATTGATTCTTTCTCTGTCATAGCATCAAGGAAAAAACTGGCAACCCTAGCTTCGAAGTAGATCCTTCAAGATGTTGAAGCTCTCCATCAACGCCATCAGTTCATAAATAGGGAGGGAGGGTTTATTTCTATGGCTTTTATATACTTTCATTCATTGATGGTTTGTTTTATATATTGCTCCATGGAGAGCTGACACGCGTCCAAATTGCATGTGAACAGCAAGTGCACAAGTGTCAAAGTAATAAATACCCCGGTGAGTGGGTAGTTGAATCCACAGGGAACAAGGTTACTAGTATTAACTGCTACTCTGCTATCTAGCCTAATGATAAATGGAATGGTGTGACGATCTAATGTGCAAAGACATGAATATCAGAGATGAATATGTGACGGTAAAGTGGAGGGAAATCTCAATCAATAAAGATGAGGTACTTGGGCAATGATCCTCTAGGATCTAACATGAAGTTCAAGACTTGCTAAATACTTCTAAACCAAGTCTAATGAGTCGAGATAATTCAAGAACAACCGGTCCTTGTCTCCAAGCAATAGGCACTAGTCCCCTATAAGGTCCTAGTGGAGAAATCGCTCAATCTCAACACCTTACAACATATATGACCGCAATAAACTCTCGGGATACCTAAGAGTGAAACCGATTCCTAAAGATAGATACAACTCTATTTCCTTGCGAAGGATCTCTAACCCTACAAGGTCCCAACGGAGAAATCTCTCAAACTCACACCTCACATCAAATATGGTTGCTTAGAGTCTAGGGAGTACGGAGATAGAAAACAATCATCGGAGGGGAAAGGGGATACTCCCCTCTCTCATGATTCACCCTCTCAACCCTCTTTAACCTTGGAGTTGTAACTCTAATAGAGATCTCTCTCATCAGAGTAACAAATCATGCATAGAGAATCAACCACAAGGATCAATAAAACATGCAAGCAATGGAAACACAAGATTAAAACTGAAATAAACTCGGATTAAATAGAACCATAAAGCAAATCAATACAAAAGACAAGATCTTAGGGTTCACATTCCCAAATACCTACTAGGGTTTTGCCCTCTATGGAGCAAGTTACAAAAGAAAGATAAGTACAATGAATAGCAATGTAAACCATAGAGAAAAACCCCCTTGAATTCGTGATGATTGGCCTTGATTGCTAGTTCAATGTCTTGAAGAATTCCTCTCCGAAGCTAGGCCGCCATTGGCTTCCCAAGTACTATGACTGCGAAGGAAACTATCAAAGTTGGTGAAGAACATCCTCTAATTTGGCAAAGACCTCCTCTCTAAACCCTAGCTGTCTCACCCCTAAGAGCCGCACAAACGATGTCAAAGAATAGGGCAAGAGGGCTATTTATAAGTACAAACCACATTTGACACATTCCTTCATGCGCACATATGGATTTTTCAAGCCCTCGCATGGCCTGCAGGAATTTCCACGTGGTCGCGTGAACAATAATTCTGTAACAATACTTCTATAGTAAAAAACTACATGGGTGCGGTCCACGCACTCTTCTCTTAAGGCTACATGGACGGGCACACATCCATATGGTAGGCTATAAGACTTTTCTTCATCGACACATCCTTAAAAGGTCTTGAAATTTTCACAAGGAGAAGGAACATAAAGATATGGCTGCCTTTGTGCCCCTCCGACTAGTAAATTGGCTTGAAACTCCTTGGAAGTTGACACACATCTCCACGTTCATGAACTCTTCTTTTGTCTTGGTCTTTTAATTAAACAAGAACTCCCAACATTGTGTCTTTATAGCCTATCTTTGCTTCCTTTTGACTCTTCAAGGAATTCACAACCTAATTGCACAAAAGAACACCAAATACACAATATGAGACATAAGCCATTGTGAAATGATGCTCAATGCATATAAAACATATAGAAAAATATGTCTACTTAAGCACTTATCAAGAGCTAAACCCCTATTGGGTGTTTGGGCTTGTGAACCCTAGGATTCTAATATTTTATGGATTTTCTTTGTCTTTCTATTTAATCCAAGTTTGGTTGAGTTTCAATCTTGTTTGCCTAATGCTTGCTTGCCTTATTAATCTTATGGTTGTTTGGTTTGCATGATTTGTTGCCTTGGTGAGAGAGAGGTCTCCATTAGGATTAGAACCCCAAGATTGAAGATGGTTGAGAAGGTGAGTTATGAGATAGTGGAGCATTTCCCCTTCCCTCTGATTAGTGTATTCTATCTCCGTATTGCCTAAGCTTTATGCAACCATATTTGGTGTGAGGCATGAGACTGAGAGATTTCTCCACCGGGACCTTGTAGGGGGTTAGGGACCTTTCACCTAGAAGTAGGGTTAGGTCTATTCTTAGGAATCAGATACACTTTTTGGAATCCCTAGAATGCTTTGCGGTCATATGTGGTGTGAGGTATTGAGATTGAGCAATTTCCCAACTTGGACCTTGTAGGGGACCAGTATTGGTGATCTGAAGGCAAGATCTGGTTATCTTTCGATTTTCATGACTTAACCTAGTACCTAATACCTGAATCCGAAGGGGAGCATTGCCTGAATACACCACTTTTACTGATTGAGATCACCCTCTATTTTACCCTTGCATATTTGTCTTCGATATTAATTTCTTTGCACATTAGATCATCACATTATCCCATTATCCCATTTATCATATGGCTAAATAGCAGAGAAGTAGTTAGTGCTAGTAACCTTGTTCCCTGTGGATTTGACTACCCAACTCACCGGGTATTTTATTACTTCGACACCCGTAGACTTGTGGTACACACACGTAATTCAGAACGTGTCAGATCACTTTCCATTGTCATTCATTAATCAAATGTTTGAGCGTTTAGCAACAAATTCTATTGTTTTGTAGATGGTATGTCGGGGTATTTTTAAATCCAATCGCCCTTGAAGATTAAGAGAAAAAAACCTTCACTTGCCCCTTTGGTACTATTGCATATAGAAGAATGCCGTTTGGGCTTCGCAACACACTAACTACTTTCCAAAGATGCATGGCGGCTATCTGTGAAGACTTGTTAGAAGATATAATGGAGGCTTTCATAGATGATTTTTGGGTATTTGGAAATTCTTTTGAGACATGCTTAAAGAATCTTGAGAAAGTGCTAGGCGGTGTGAAGAGACAAATTTGGTCCTAAATTGGGAGAAGTGTCATTTCATGGTACAAGAAGGGATTGTCATTGGTCATAAAATTTCTAGCCAAGGGATTGAGGTTAATCAGGCGAAGATCGAAACTATTGAGAAATTACCTCCCCCGACCAATGTCAAGGAAATTAGAAGTTTCTTAGGGCATGCAAGTTTCTATTGCCAATTCATTAAAGACTTCCCCAAGATAGCTTAACCATTTACCATGTTGTTAGAGAAAGATGCTCCATTTGAATTTAATGAAGATTTCTTGCTTGCTTTTAATATGTTGAAGGAAAAACTCATACGAGCACCTATCCTTTTTTTACTGGAGTGGAGTCTCCCTTTTGAACTTTTGTGTGATGCTAGTGATCATACCGCGGGGGTTGTTTTGGGGCAGAGAAAAGACAAGCATTTTTAGCCAATTTATTGTGCAAGCAAGAGTTTGACAAGTGCCCAAGAGAACTATACTACCACTGAAAAGGAATTGCTGGCTGTGGTATTTGCATTTGACAAGTTCAGACTATACCTCTTTCTATTACAAGTGGTTGTCTTCATGGACCATTCATCACTATGTTACTTAATGAAGAAGTCTGATGCAAAGCCAAGGTTGATTCATTGGGTGTTGTTATTCCAGGAATTTGATGTTGAAATCAAAGAAAAGAAAGGGGCTGAAAACATAGCTGTAAATCATCTCTATCTCCTTGAAGGTTTGGAAGAAGATGGGTCATGGAAAAGAGAAATTAATGATTCATTTCCTGAGGAACATTTGTATGGTCTACATGAAATTAATGAATTTGACACTCCATGGTTTGCCTGCCTTGCCAATTACCTTTCAGGGCGAGTTCTTCCTAAATGACTTACATTTCAACAAAAGAAGAAGTTATTTGCCGATTTGAAGAATTTTTTTGGAGGATCCTTATCTTTTCAGAATGTGTGTAGATCACATAGTGCAAAGATGTGTCTCGTGAAAGGAAGGATGAGACATTCTAGCTCATTTCCATTCACGGCCAGCTGGGGGCCATTATGCTTCAAGAAGGATAGCTGAAAAAGTCTTAGTGGGAGGTTTTTATTGTCCAACTTTATTTCAAGATGCGAGCCAATTTGTGCAAAGTTGTGATAATTGTCAAGGAGCGGGAAATCTCTCTAGGAGTGATGAGATGCTACATAATCTATTCAGTTTTGTGAGGTTTTTGATTTTTGGGGCATTGACTTCATAGGCCCATTTCCTAACTTTAATGGGAATCACTACATCCTAGTCACCATGGATTATGTGTCCAAGTGGGTTGAGGCTCAAACTTTCCCCACAAATGATGCTAGAACTGTGGTAAAGTTCCTCAAGAGATTGTGCCCAACTTGAGAAAATTCTAGAAAGATACGGTGTAAATCATCATCTTGCTGCTCCATATCATCCACAAAAAAGTTGGCAAGCGGAGGTAACCAATCAGGAATGGAAGGGATTTTTGTTAAAATTGGTGGAGCATAATCACAAAGATTGGTTTAAACGGCTAGATGACACATTGTGGGCATGTCAAACATCATACAAGACTTTGATGGGAACCACACCGTATAATTTGCTCTATGGAAAACCATGTCATCTACTGGTAGAGCTCAAACACAGGGCATATTAGGTAATTAAGGTGATAAACTTCAGTCTAGCATGGTATGGTGACCAAAGAAAGCTTCAACTGAATGAATTAGATGAGTTGAGATTGAAGACCTATGAAAATGCAAGAATTTACAAGGAAAGAATGCGTCTATGGCATGACAAGCACATTGAACTGCACAAGGACTTCAAAGTGAATGATCAAGTGCTACTCTTTAACTCTTGTTTGAAGTTGTTCCCAGGAAAATTGAAGTCAAGATGGTCAAGTCCTTACGATGTCACTCAAGTATCTCCACACGGTGCTATTGAGATCACTCACCCAGAGAAAGGAACATTCAAGGTAAATGGGCATAGATTGAAACCTTACTTCAAAGGAGATATAAAATCTGAAAATAAAGAGATTCCCATCTTTATGAGCCACCATGAGGTAAGGACAGGTATGCCAAGCTAAGTGACATTAAACAAGCGCTTCTTTGGAGGTAACCCAAGTTTTTAGTTAGTTTATAGGCTAGAATTCAATTTCTACAGTAATAAATTCATGAGTGTGTGTGACAAGGTCCCCTTGCATATATCCCGCAAGTGCACGGGTTTGTCGAAGTAATAATCCAGGGTGAGCGGGGTCGAATCCACAGGGAGTAGGGAGTAAAGACACTTAATTCGATTCTTAGCTATGTGGAGTATCAACAATGATAAGTGTGATAATGATTCAATTCTCAACAATTAAAAGCAACAAGTAAGAGAGCAAAAGTAAGGAAGAGACAAGGCAATCGATAAAGATGGGGTACTCGGATGATGCTTCACCTAGGAAAAATCGTTTCAAGTGCAAGAACTCTCTATTATGCTTCCTAATCAATGCAATGGTGAGTCGTGGAGATCCTTACATACATAGTCCCAAATCTAAGGTCAACTATGCCTGACTCTATTCATGTCCCGGAGGAGAGATTAAATAACCTCTCAACCTCGCACTCGAATAAAGTTGCAATGTGCTCTAGGGATTCCAAGTGATAAATCGATTCTTAATTATAGACCTAACGCTTTGGTCCAGGCGGAAGGTCCCTAGCCACAATTAAGCCCTAGATACTAAGATCCCCTCAACGCTTCACTCCATTGCACGAGCAACTAGGCCCCAGCGGAGGTTCATCCCTTAGAACATTCACTCTATTATGGCCGCAAAGAACTCAAGGAACGGAGGTAGAATCTATCATGTCGGAGGGGAAAGGGGACGCTCCTATATCTCTCAACTCACCCTCTCAACCCTCTCCAACCTAGCTTTGTCTAACGCTCGTGGTGTGTCACTCACTCACAAGGTTACCAACAAGAACTCTCAACCCTAGTGTCACTCTAGGGGAAATGTTCATACAATCAAGCATTCAGGGTTGGAACTCACAATAAACATCAATTTATTGAAAGCATAATAAAGAATTTCAAAGAAACGAATACATCCTAGGGTTCACAATCACCCAAGTACCCACTTGGGGTTTAGCTCTCCATGGAGCTAAGTACAATCAAAGAAATTGAATGTAAAAGCAATGAATCCATAAAGAAACCCCCTTGATGGTCGTGTCGATGGTCTTGCGGAGAGTCCTCTACTCGTCGTCCAAGGATTCCCTCGTCCGGTATAGGATACGCCTTGACGGAAGCTCCCCTACCAACCTTCTTCCTCAGGAATGACGATGTCAGAGCCATAGAACCTCTCCAAAACCTTGGCCAATATCCCTCAAAACCCTAGCTGAAGCCCCCTCTGAAGTTGGGGAAATGATGGAGAAAAGAATACCAAAATCGGGGTTGAATCGGCTTTAAATAGGGCTGGAATCGGGTAACTCCACGGGCATGGACGCTACACGCGCCCGTGTGGATTCTCTGTTTCTCTGATTTCTCGACCGGCTGTGAACAGTACTCTACTACAGTCTTCGACCTGAATAACTTCCCAATTCCATACTTTCATCGGGGTAACGCAAACGGGCACACATTCACGTCTTGAATCACTTTCTTCTTCAATGATATACATGTTGGTGGGGTTCTTGTTTTTATATGCATAGGTCGGAATGCTCGAGTGTGACTGCCTTTGTGCCCCTCCAAATGGATATGCTCACTCGAATGCGAGAAGGTTGGCACACACTCTAGCATCTCACACCTGTCCTATGTCTTCGCGTTTGAACTTTAGCAAGATCTCCTCCAAAATAAGTGCATTATGATCCACATTGGCCTATTTCCTTCATACTCGGCCTCAAAGCCCTACATGCGTAAAAGTAACATAAAAAACACACATATTAATGTAAAACCTGAGAAAAGTAATGCTCAACCTAAGGAATGAACGCTTCGCATTCATATCGCACAAGCACTTATCAGTGTGCCTTGACGAATTTTTGTTGGTAGCAGAAATTTCATGGAAATATTTTAGTGATTTAAATTGATTTTCATATGTGTGGCATGGTTTAGGGTGTAATTCATGTTTATAGTTGAAAAATTAATGTTAATTTGAAGTTTGGAGCCTTGCATTGGCTTTCTGCAAAAATTTTGCAATTTACGCGGCCGCATGGAATTTTACTCATGTCACTTACAAAACATGAAGGGTCTCTATTCATTGTCTTCATCCCCAAAACCCCTTCATCTCCAATCTCTCCATCTTCAAAAATCCTCTTTTTGAACTCCAAAACTAATTTTCTTCAACTCCATGGAGATTTAGAAATGTTTTACAGCCATTTCCATCGAATTATCTTCTCCGATTCACACCAATAAGCCCTCATTTCTTCTCATCTTCTCCATGCCCTTATTTTCAATTCCATGGTGATTTCTTGTTTTTTGGATGAAATTTTTTATGGTAAATTATGTGAAAACACTCCAGAATGCATGAAAAGTGATTTTTAGAAGCGTTGGAGCCCAACCATGGCTTCATGGTCATGGTTGGGCGCCCACACGGCCTCGTGGCTGGCCCACACGCCCGGGTGGGCTAGCTAGAACGGTGGACGAGCACCATGCACCTACATAGCTGGCCCACGTGACTGCGTGGCATCCTGGCTTACCCATGCATCCACGTGCACTGAAAAAGTGCCCAGTAAGGCCTGGCAAGTGTGGGGTTCACCTCCCACACCTACGTGGAGCCTTGCACTTATCAAATTCAAGCTGAACTGATTTCTTTTGATGTTTATTGGTAGGTATGCCACCTAGAACCAAGAAAGTGGCTTAGAAGCATCCTCACTAAGATAGGGAGCTAATCCCACCACCAGAGATCAAATTTCCTTACCCTATACATCAGCAAAGGTTCAAACATGTCTAAAAACTTAAGTTTGGATAGTCACGCATCATTAACACGGATGCACTTAAGGAGATCTGACTTACTGAGGAAGTTAGAGGGCTTATTGGAGTAGGAGGTTGGGACCAACTTCTTTCCATTCGCCATCCCATCCGATAAGATATACCTTGGAGGTTGCTTCCTCATTCTCTTTTGATCCCTCCTTGGCCGACACCAATTTTGACAAGGAGGATACTATCCATTTTTGAGCTTTTAGGCAGCCTCATGGGATGTCTTTGACTTAGTTTACAATCATGCTTTACCTATATGATGAGGACTATGTTGACACCATGGAGTACACCCAGCTGTTTAATGATTTTCCTCCTAGCCGCACTCTGAGTCAGGTCTTTCATGACTTATTTGGCTGCTACCAGTACATCCCTGGTGAGTCAAAGAGCTCTTGACTTAAACAACAATCATACAGGTATATACACGATATTATCACTAGGTCAATGACGGGTTGTGGTCATAGGACGGGCGCACTTCACCGAACCGATCTCTTGTATGTACATTCTATGATTAAGAGAAAGCCTCTTCATCTAAGATGTGTTGTAGCTGATTAAATGTGTTATCAGAGTGAGCATCTGTGGATGAAGCATTATTCACCGGTCCATACATTACACGGCTCCTGTTCAGGATAGGTCATCTTCGTTCGGTGCGAGGGAAGGAGAAAATTAGTACCCCCATATTCTTGGGATTGGTCACTCTTCTACTCATGGGCATAATGAGACGCATAGGCTCAGGTGGATATGCACTAGTGGAGCCATCGTCTGAGGATGATGATGAGCCTAATGACGCTACTGACACACCACATTAGAGTAAGCCCATGGTTATAACAGCACTCGGAGCATCATCTGATCCTGGCCAATCTTTCATTCCGGTACATGAGCGACTAGCTCGATTTGAGGTTATTGTAGCTACCATCCTCAAGAATCAAGAGTGGATTCTGGAGCACCTTGATAGCATACAGTAGAATTTGGACGAGGATGTTGATAAGTATCTAAATGTCTGTATTTTATTATATGTATTTTATACACTTAGCATGTATTTTCTTAGGAATTGATGCCAGTTCTGTTTTTGATCGAGTATTATTTGCCTTGTAGGTCATGGAGAAACCACAGAGGACACACAAATATGATTAGGGCAAAAAAAAAGGAAGAAAACCAGGTTCAATTACTCTGTGTATTCATTGTAGCTAAAGTACTGCATCAAGTTATTGTAGCAATTTTACTATAGCAGATGTAGCACCTGGAGGATTTTCAAGACAGAGAGTTTGGCCTAGCTCATATGGCCTCCATACAAGCATATCAAGGCCGTATGCACCCTGTCAAACCACGATTTGTGGCATTATAAAAGAGCTTCTTCTAGGGTATTGAGGAGGACTTTTTCTTGGCTGTTTGGTCCGCCGCCACCACACTTTCTTGAGGCTTTCCGGGCATCTTTGAGTAGTGATTCTTGGGGAAAATGAGCAGAAATCATCATCAAGAGGGAGAGGAGCAAAGGAGGAGTTAGTGTGAAGATCTAGGCCACCATTGCAAACCATTCCAAGCGTCACCCATCAAGGAGATCAAGATCATAGAGGGAGTTTTCTTACTTATTTATTGTCTTTCTTTTCCTTGTATGTTGTATAAGTAACGCTCATCATGAGGGATTAACTTATTTTGGTGTTTGGATATGGATAAACCCTACGGTTCATCTTGTGTAAAAACTTTTTATGTTTTTATTCTTTAATTTGATGGTTGTTTAAGGTTCAATCTATTGTGCTTTGCATGTCTCAAACTACAAATGGAGAAATCCATAGTTCATTCTTGAATTGTATTTATTGATGTGAGAGCATGCTTATACTAGATCGGGTGTTGGTAGCCCTCCATTGCTAGGTTTAAGCCGAAGGATAGTAGGTTTACTCCTATTAGAGATTTCTTTGAACTCATTGCGATCATAGATGGGTCAATCCAGAAGAGATTTTGATTAACACTCGTATGGGATTGGGAGTTAGCCATCGAGAGATTGGGGTTAACTTATCCAAGATATCTCTAGGTCTTAACTACCGTCATTACATCTTTAAATCATCCTAGTTTGGGACTTAATGACAACACTAAGGGGATTCCTTGTCCAAACGCCTCTTTCTCATGCTTGATACTACCTTGTTCATTTATTTATGTGTGTTAGTAACTCGGCCATAGATTAGTTAGTTTATTTTATTTTATTTGTTCTTCTTACTAAGAATTCTATGCTAGATAATAGATGAAGAGTGAGTAATAATACTTCCTTGGCCCCGTGGAATACGACCCTTATGTCACACAAAGGATATTACTTAGAGATCCCGTACACTTGCAAGAAAGCAATCAGATGTCACATCTGACTCAACACCAGCACCAGCACTGGCACCAGACATTGACGCTTGAGGCATCCCACTCATGAGACTTTCTTTTACTTTCTTATGCTTTTATTTGTTTTGTCACTTCAAGAAATCATGTTTTTTGGGGTCGTTTTAAAATCATTTAGTGGTGGTTATAACCGCCGCTAAATGAAACCAATGGCAGTTGTAACACCGCCGCGTATACGAACGTCGGGAGAGTAATTCACGGCGGTTTTATAGAACGGCCGGAACAACAGCCGTGAAATGCGTACAAGACTTCTCGGCGGTTATATAACGGCCGTTAAATTATAAAGAGATCGAGACAGAGAACTTGGAGAAAGTGGTGGCAGTTCATGCGTAAACCGCCATGGGTTTGATTTTTTTTAAATTCTTTTTTTATTTTTTATTTGATATTTTGACAATTATATATATATATATATATAAATCCTGTGCATTGAACTCATTTGAATCCTGTGCATTGAACTCATTCAATTAATATTTAAAAATTATAAAAAATTTATTTATAACCCATTAATAATTAAGTCAAATTTACAAATTTGTTTTCTCTCTAAGCTGCAAACATATTATATTGAAAAACAAGGCTTCATACTTATGTTGAAATCATCATTAGCATTACAACAATACAATGTGAACTGAATGACAATATATCACCATAGTTTAACTAATTAATTGCCATGGCAACTTCTTCCTCTGAAAAATCCATCATTAACAAGTAAGACCGCTTGTCATCACCTTTACCTGAATAGCAGGTTAGCATCACCTTCACCTGAATTCAAGAAAACATGCATGTTGATCAATAGACAAGAATAAATAGTTTTAATAAGTGCATACATATATTAAAAAGTGGAACACATCCACAAGGATTGCATATATGCCTACCATGTTCCATGAAAGGTGTAGTTAGGATATAAAATATCCAACTATGCAAAAGACAAATACTCTATAAAGCATTAAAACTCCATTCCACATTCAGTGCCTCGCCAAAATCATAATAGAAGTCCATTCTTGGTCAATATGTTTCTGGAGGTACAAGCATATATATTACCAACCTAGAGGAAGTATACAATTCACTAATATTGAACCTATTACTTTATCTGATAGATCAAACGTCCAATCACTTTTATTCTCATCGGTAAACTCTATTTAGCAACTTAGTATTGATGGTAAAACTATGTCCACTTGCAAAAACTACAAATAATAACATTAATATACTTCCCAAATTTGGATTACTAATGAAAAGGTTAATTAAACAATGGAATCATACTTCTGACCAACTGGAAAACCATATTGGAGAGACAAAGGTAACACACCAACAGCACTGCAAACTGCAAGAAGATATTCAGCAATATTAGTGCCACTAAGTTGTTCCAAAATTTAAAGGAATGACAAGGAGATAGAGAATGAGTAATTTAATATAGCTCAGAGTACAAACTCAATTAACTTATAAAAATCTCTTAAAATTTCAAAAGGAAAAGATAAGACATTTCAAATCAGATTAAACAAGGATCAACCGTGACCGACGAAGAAGTTAAGCAAAATTAAAAACTGTAGTTTTTTGTTCTGAAACATTTGAAGGTGGATCCATACACAAATAAAATATCCTATTTGAAGGCGAATGTGATCGCTCAAATATATGTACCAAGATTTTTTTACAGATCAAGGCGTAAAACATCTTTCACTTTTTTTCTCAACAATTATCCTCTAAAAGCATTTTTACACATGTTCATTCCGAACATCTCAATAATCTAGTTAAAAACATGTGAAGGACCTATCGAGACATCAAT
The DNA here is from genome assembly GCF_009730915.1 of Dioscorea cayenensis subsp. rotundata. NCBI lineage: Eukaryota > Viridiplantae > Streptophyta > Magnoliopsida > Dioscoreales > Dioscoreaceae > Dioscorea > Dioscorea cayenensis. The sequence continues at coordinate 6,058,700 of NC_052488.1, read as the reverse complement.
ATATCATGATACCATAGCAAAGAAATGAATACACTACTCAATGAGTGTTTTGGTGGGGTAGTTTCAAGATCATGCTTTTAATATCTATCTCATCGGAAATTAGAAAGGTTAAACAACATTCTTTAGTGGTTTCAAGAAGGTTCAAGTATAATTTCCATGACATCAAATAACATAATAGATAACAAAGTCAAGAAAGCATAAAATTGGAAGAACTTACTCTGTCATGTCCTTGTAAAAGTAGATTACATCTACAACAAACCACTCATCCTTTCTGGCTACATTGGAAAGATCCTTGATGCCACCAGCCAATGAGCAATAACTATACCCTACACAGAAGAAACAAGTTTTTATGGCAGACACACACACACACAATAATTTTCTGGATATGTATACATAATAATCTTGTGGATCTCTAATCTGACTTCAAGTGAGGAAACAAATGGGACCTCACTTTGGAGAAAACCTACAACCAAGAAGTATTCAAGTAATCCATTCACCATAAGCATTATTTGATAAAAGTTCATCAAAAGATTCTTCAATCAATAATTATTCCCATTAGACTCTGCGCTAGAAATTAGCTAGAGAGATTGTCATTTAATGCAAAAGAATTTGATGTAACCAGAAAGCATTGAAAAGTCTTAAACGAAATATAATTGAATTATGTTTAGCTCAGTTAATAAATATTACGTTACAAATCTCATTAGTCTCAAATAATAAGATTTTTGGCTATGATAAGCCAAATATTTAACATAACGAATTAAATGGGGGCACGGTTTGCTTAGCAGTTGCCATGCAATAACGAATGACAATACAACACCAGATAAAGACAATATGATGAAAACTAGACAGATTAAACATGAACATTACAAACTAATATTAGAAACAAATAAAAGAGGCTATAGTCTTCAGCATGGATAAAAGTTAAGCACAAAAGCCTCTAAATTTACAACAACAGCATCACAAGTCACAACATGAAACAAAATGAAACAAAATGAAAAAGCTTTAACAACAACAGCATCACAAGTCACAACACTGAACTAGGAAAAGAACAAAGAAATGCTCACCTTGGACAACTCCAAGTTTTTGACAGCCTTCTGCCCATATTTGTTCTGTTACATAGTTTTCAGATGGGAGACGAAGCAAGGATAAAAACTAATGTAAAATTCTGCGTCTTAATTAACCATTTGAAAAAGCATAAGAAACGCAAAATATAAAATAAATCAGTACTGCATATATATATAGACTACAACTAACATGAGCAATCCACAAAAAAGATAAACGACTGGCATCACAAGGAACTAAAGTTTTAAGGCCAAAGATTAACAAAAGATAGTGTAAAAACTGCAAATCAGCTTCAAATTCAGTGGGTTGATCACGGCATCACATCAATCAATGATGTCCTACTTTTGCTTTGGCCTGAAAACACAGACAGCACAACTTGCAAACCAAACATTAAATTAATAAATAGCAAAACACCAACTGGACTCAATGATTGATCAAGAACTCAACGAATTGAAAGCCGGGTCAAACCATCTTATGTGTATCCCAAACTGAATTCATATGATTGATTATTAAATACAGTGAACTTTCATACTTCAAATATAAAAAAAGATAACAAGGACTTACTTAACTTACTGTCGCATATGTCCTATGTAGATTCATCTGAATTTTGGTTGCAATGTGCCGTGTGACTACCCTGTGATGAACGTCTTCCAACAATTGGCGACCCCAAAGTTTCCTATGTCAAAGAATTTCAATATAAAATTTGAGGAAAAGAATGAGATCCTGTATGTGTAAACATTAACACTAACCTAATCAAGACAATGTTATCATATACCTATAAATGCCAAAGAAATTTAAACAAAACCTGATTGGTTGCTATGTTTTGATTTTGGTTGGCCAATTGTTGGGTAAGAATTGATAATTGTTGCTGAAATCGTTGTTCATTTTCTTACACTTGTTGCCTTAAGAGTTGCACAGTGTCCCTGAGCTCATTGATTTCAGCTTGTGTGCCCCCACTCGCTTCATTTCTTCTGCTCGAGCTAGAAGATGATCCATATATTTGACTTGGGACAACTCCAAGTCCCATACCCCGAACATACCCTGGGTGTTCTTTCCCAAAAACACTAGTAAATGCTTCATTTTCAGATGAGCCTTGACTTCGAATAATTAGATCTTCCTGTAAATTAAAGCAATATAGTTTTCCATAAAAACATATGTCACAAAATCACGAAACATGCCATATGTTTTAATGTTAAACTTACATGATTATTTTTCGCTTCTTCATTTACAAAAGACCCATCGGATGTTGTATGGCTTGCCTGAAATAATTCAGCTCTAGTGACAGAGCGACCAAGTTGCTTTTCCTACCAAGAATGCAAGTTGTTTAAAATGTAAGTAATGTTGCGACATGATTAGTAAACATAATTAAAACTACTCAAAAGAAAAGAAAGTAATAACCATCTCATTTTCCAGTCGAGCAATGGACTTAGAACCTAATGTGTGAGGCATTGTCTGGTGGGTGCGATTTATTGTATTTTGTTCAGCTTTTGCCTGCAAAGTGTAATTTAAAAATTTAAAAGAGAATCAATAATACAACTATTACTTTTTAGGATATCACCTTTGTGTCAGGTCGAGCTCTATAATCCACAAATGCAACCCATTGCTCCAAAGGGATCTCTGGAGGTTTCCTTGCTATGTTGGCTTCACGAGGACCATCGGGATCACATTTCATTAAGTTATATAAGTTGTATCGATTGTCTCGCCATTTTTTCGCTAAGCTTTTGAAAATATATCGCTTATGTCCATCATCATTTACCTCCAGTTTTGACTAAAAATAAATAAATACATTAGTATAAAACGATCAAATGTAACAATAAAAATATAACCCATAACATGGCAATTATAAAAATGCTTTTCTTCCTCCATTGTTGTCGCTCATCTGTAGAAGTACTTGCACCACGTCTTCTTTTCCCCCTGAGTTGACTATCCATTGGCCGGCCAAATGTGACATCAATGTCATTAACTTGCTCGAAAATTTCTTCACCTGATAATAATTTTGGAGGAGTTCGTAACTCTTGCTCTCCATTAAATTTGATCTTGTTCATTCTGAATTTATGACCACCATGAAGAAAGCGCCAATGGCCCATGAAACACCATTTCCTACTATGAGGCAAGCGACAAGGAGCAGAGGCATAATTGCAATGTATACAAGCACGTCCAGTATAGACATTCCACCCAGATAAATTTCCCAAACCAGGGTAGTCACTGATTGTCCACATCAAAGCAGCATGCAGCTTGAACATTTCATTTGCATAAGAATCATATGTATCAGCGCCATCATACCACAATTCTTTCAACTCCCTTATTAGAGGTTGTAAGTAAACATCTATATCATTTCCTGGCATATGTTTACCAGGAATTATAGTTGAAATGATAAAAGATGTATGTTTCATACACACCCACGGTGGCATATTGTATGGTATGAGAATAATCGGCCAAATGCTATAACTTTGACTCAAATTTCCATGCGGATTAAATCCATCAGTAGCTAGTGAAAGACGCACATTCCGAGGGTCTGCTGCAAACCAACTATTTGTTGAATCAAATCTTTTCCATGCTTCAGAATCTCTTGGATGTCTCAGGAGCCCATCGTTATTGCCATCCAAGCTGTGCCATCTCATATCCTTTGCTGTCTTTGAAGACAAAAACAACCTTTGTAAACGAGGTCTCAATGGAAAATATCTGACCACTTTTGCAGGAATCTTCCTTCTAGCTTTATTACCATTGGATAAGGAATATGATCCACCCTTCCTTTCCTTCCACCTAGAAGTATTACAAATCTTGCAATTTTGTCTATCTTCATCTTCTTCATTACCCCAATAAAGCATGCAATTATTTGGGCATGCGTGTATTTTTTCATAGTTCAATCCAAGCTTTGTGATGGTTTTCTTCGCATCATAGAAAGAGCTTGGAATTTTTATATGCGGAAATGCATCATGTAGCAACTCCAATATTATCGTCATTGCCTTATCGCTCATTCCACATAGACACTTGATGTGGTACAATTTCAATATAAATGATAGTTTTGAATAATTTGCACACCCTTCATACAGAGGTTGTTGACCATCATTAGATAACTCATGAAACTCATCTGTTGCATTCCTAGTTTGGTTCACATTTGGTATGTCATCATCTATTTGTATGACCCCTTCGTCTACTGTTTGAAAGCCTTCCTCAAAAATAGGTTCATGTACTCCAAAAGCATCATTTACCATATCAATAATTGGATCTTGAACAACAACATTTCTTTGTGAAGCAATTTCGATGTTTGCTGGAGCATTAGTTGTTTCTCGTGGATGGGACTCTCCGTGAAGGTACCAAATTGTATAACCTTTTGGAAATTGTTTGCAAATTAGATGATCGTATACCTCGTCACGATTTAGACGCTTACTAAATCCCCACATAGGACATGGACAGAGTATCATATCATTAATTGAACCATGCCAGAAAGCAAATACAATAAAATTCTTAACACCTTGGTCATATGCAACTGAGTTTTGCGGCATTGTAATCCATGATTTGTCCATGTTTAGTTAAAACTGTCTAAAAATAAACAACACAAAATTTATTTATTAATATAAATTGTTCAAATTAAGCCTAGACAAATGACTTAGTAAATACCATAAATTAAAACACTTACCAATATTTATAGTGTTATATTTGTCTGTTCACATTGTACAAGTTGTTCATATTATTAGTGTAATTTGTTCTCTAAAATGGTCCTCTCACATGTTGCATCTATTTCCTAATTGCTTTAGTTAGAATTTATCCATATTAACATCATAGCAATAATAATTTTGCTAAACAAGTTTAAATATCATTAACAAATGGTACCTTAATTGATGGAGACGACCACCACCAATAGTAAGAAAATATCAATCCAGAAAAAAAAATTCCGCACAGTGACCAAGAAAACCCTACAAAAGAGGGAGAATGCTTTAGAGGCAAACTAGGAGCTTATGTATTTCTTGAATAGTTGAAATTAGTATAGGAATAAATTAGCAGCACCAGACAAAGTAGCATGTACCTAAGCAAATAGGGCACTGCACCTCTTTCCGAACATCTGATAATTTCACTATGATATATCTGTTCATGAATACAGAATAGTCATCATCATTCAAATTGCACAAATTAACTTCATTGCACATGCAAGGAATGTTGCCTGCATATAAATATAAATACATGCAGACAAACATACATAGAGGATAGATAGATAGATCAGCAGGAAAATGACTATAGGAATATGGGGCTAATCAAACTTCCACTACTGTGCTAAAACCCTCAAGAGAAGACAAAGACTTAGATGCATGTGTACAACCAACACAATGGCATCATAATAAGCAGAACTGTGTGCTTGTAGTGAAACCACAAAAAAAGAATAACCAATAAGTATGGACTATGCACAAAACAATGAAAAAAATATGACATCAATGATCCAACACGGGGTCAGTTCTATTATATAAAAAAAAGCCTCATACAAAAGAATGCCACATCAGAGTAGAACTATAACTTTATCAAAGAAACTTGAGTAAATTCTAGTTTACATCTAGGTCCATGCCACAAGGAAAACTAAAGCAAGAGAATGCACATTGAATTATAAATGCGTCTACAGAGTGTCAAAGTTGCCAAACTAGGCCGGGACAAGGAATGGAAAGAAGGCACATGGCCAAGCAACAGTAAATATGCTAGAACAGTAATGAAAAGTAAGTCAGTCCAAAGCAGCTTCCTAATGATATTTAAAGCTAGAAAATTATAGAATACAGTTTAAAGGTGAAATGCACGAGATGAGAGTACTAAAAATATCAATCCTGATGGCCAAAGAGCTCAATTACAACAAAACCCAGTTTGTGAAAACTAGTGGAAATCAAATGAACCATTCAGCATATTCTCAGTAAGCATCTGTGTGTATTTCCTCTGATAACATAATGCCCTCTAAATCAAATACTGAACTTTGCCAGAGTGCAGTTCAAATCCGGTCCAAATACAGCACACAAAGCAGACAGAAACTTTCAGACTTTTAAAAACAAACATCAGGGCATAAACAATCACATCATTTTGCTAATATTCAAAATACCATGAATCATACATCCACTAGTTAAAAGATAAAAAGAATTCACAAAGATCAATGTACCCTTCTTGATGTCCCTCAGCTTAATTCCTTTGCCCTAAAAAACCATAAGAAAGGTTCCAATTTCAATAGCGATTCAAAAAGAAAAGAAAGCATCAAGAACCCTAATTTACCTCGGGGATGTGAAGGGGTTTCTTCTCCTTCTCCTTCGCTTTGGCCTACCCTAATCTTCTGCTTCATTATCTTCAAGATTCTGGTCTCCTTCGTTGGAAATCGCAGGAGCTCCTCCGCAGTATTGGCCTGCACTTGCTGCGAAATCGCTGGAGCTCCGATCATTCATTCGCCGGAGGAGAGAGATGGCTGGGAAGAGAAGAGAGAGGCAAAAGGGAAAGTAAAAAACCCTAACAAGCGAAGCGCGCGGCCAGGCTGGGGGGGGAGAGAAAAGAAAGGAGTCGTTGTCGTCCAACGGGAAAATAATAACGTTCCCGGCGGTTTGTTACACAACTGCCGCCTATTACATAGCATCCTCGGCTGTTCAGATGTAACTGCCGCCAATACCACGGAATTAATGGCCGTTTTAACCAAAAACCGCCACCAAATGAAAGAAAACACCGGCCGTTCATTTAACTGCCGTCTAAACCGCCCCAATGTGCAACACAGGCGGCCATTTGAGTAAAATCGCCGGGAAATGAGTGCCGCGAAATCACTAATTTCTTGTAGTGTGTTAGTATTTTTTGGACATGTGTACTCAGAAAGGATTTGCCTTCTAAGAGTTATCCTCGTGTTTTATTATTTTTTTTTTTGTGAGTATGTGCTTTATTGTTTTATATTCATGAACATATGCATATTTTCTATTTTGTTAAGCTTCACTAAACCCCTTATATCTGTGCAGATGGCCTTGAGAGTGAAGTTGATAATGTTTTTGTCATAGACACAATCGTATGACTTTCTCACACCATCGTGTGAGCTTCATAACCCATTGAACAATGCATCCATAAGTTAGACTGCACCAAACGATCGATGAGGAGTTCAGGGGAGTATTATTTTTTTTGCGTTCCCACACACATTGTGCTTTTATTGATGTTATTTATTTTTGTGCTTACATGCGTACATTGAGGACAGTGTACATCTTTAGTGTGTGGGAGGGTTCACCTTATACATTTCTTATACTTGTGTTTTCATGAGCATGCTCTTGTTGCCATTGAAGGTTCGCCTTAGGGTTAAGAATTTAACTCTTAGGTTTTGGAAGTTGTAAACACTAGGTTTTATCATGCCCTAGTTTTCATTCAATTTTCTTGAATATTCTTTTTTGCCCGATTGCTCTTTATGGACTTTTCTCGCTCATTAGACCTATGATAACTCTAGTTCATCATTTTTTTGACTCTCGTATGCTAGTTTTATTTTGAAAAAATAAATAAATAAAATTTTCTGAAATTTTGTTTTGATTGTACATAGGGGGTGGAAAGAGTAACCACTTATGTTATATGTAGCTACTCTCATAAGTTAGATACTTGTTATGCCCTAATGAGAGAAAGAGCTATCTCATAGGATGTGTAAAAGCTACCACGTCGATAGAAAGAGCTACCACCTCGAAAGTGTGAAAACCAGTCGGGAGGCCACTCGCGAAAGTGCTACCTTAGAGGTTGTGTGAAGCTACTACCTATACTTTTTGTATATAAATAAGTCCCATTTTAATAAGAACTTTGTAGTGTACATAGTGTTGATATGAGTTGAGTTTTTCACACACACACACTTTTAGACTTCATTACTTTCATTGTTGATTGGATTGTTTGCTATAATATTTATTTTTTTGTTTAGTGTTTGACTCTCTCCATAACTTTAGAATTTTATTCTTGAACTCTATTGGTGAACCTAAGCCCAAGCACTTCTATTTTCTTTCCATGAGTTTAATGTTTAATTTTTCTTGAGGACAAGCAAAGGCTTAAGTGTGAGGGAGTTTGATGAGTGCTTGAGTAGATATATTTCTCTATATGTTTTACATTCTTTGAGCATCATTTTTACCATGGATAATGTCTCATATAGTGTATTTGGTGTTCTTCTGGGTAATTAGGTTGTGAATCCCTTGAAGGAAGAAACATAAGCAAACATAGGTTATGAAAACACATTTTGAGAGTTCCTGTACAACCTAAGGATCAATGCACAAGAGGAGCTCATGAACATGGAGGTGTGTGTCAACTTCCAAGAGGATTCAAGCCAATTTTCTTGTTGAAAAGACACAAAGACAGTCACATCTCCATGTCCCTACTCCATGTGAAGAATGCAATACCTTCCAAATGATGATTCAATGAAGAAAACTTTTATAACCTACCATGTGGACATGTGCCCCACCTTGTGGCCTGATAAGTGCTTGTGTGGTATGAATGTGAAGCGTTCATTCCTTATGTTGAGCATTACTTTTCTCGGGTTTTTACACTAATATGTGTGTTTTTATGTTACTTTTATGCAGGTAGGGTTGTGAGGCCGAGTATGAAGGAAAGAAGCCAATGTGGATCACAATGCACCGATTTTGGAGTAAATCATGCTAAGGTTCAAACACGAAGACATAGGTCGGATGTGAGATGCTAGAGTGTGTGCCAACCTCCTCATATTCGAGTTTGGCACATCCATTTGGAGGGGCACAAAGGCAGTCACACTCGAGCATTCCGATTTATGCACATAGAACAAGAGCTCCACCAACTTGCCTATCATTGAAGAAGCAAGTGATCCACGACGTGAACGTGTGCCCGTTTGCGTTACTCCGATGAAAGTATGGATTCGGGAAGCTATTCAGGCTGGATACTGTAGCAAAGAACTACAGCAACACGGTAGCAAGTACTGTAGCAACACTATTCACAACCGATCAAGAAAATAGGAGTTCAGAGAATCCACACGGGCGCGCGAAGCATCCACGCCCGTATAGTAGCCCAATTCCAGCCCTATTTAAAGCTGAATCAGCCCCGATTTAGTATTCTTTTCTCCATCTTTTCCCCAACTTGAGAGAGGGCTTCGGCTAGGGTTTTGAGGGGTATTGGCCAAGGTTTTGGAGAGGTTCTACGGCTCCTACATCGTCATTCCTTAGGAAGAAAGTTGGTAGGAGAGCTTCCGTCGAGGCGTATCCTATACCGGACAAGGGAATCCTTGGACGACGAGTAGAGGACTTTCCACAAGACCATCGACACGACTATCGAGGGGATTTCTTTATGGATTCATTGCTTTTACATTCTATTTGTTTGATTGTACTTAGCTCCATGGAGAGCTAAACCCCTAGTGGGTACTTGGGTATTTGTGAACCCTAGGATGTATTCGTTTCATTGAATCTCTTTATTATGTTTTCAATTAGTTGATATTTATTGTGAGTTCCAACCTTGAATGCTTGATTGTATGAACATTTCCCCTAGAGTGACACTAGGGTTGAGAGTTCTCGTTGGTAACCTTGTGAGTGAGTGACACACCACGAGCGTTAGACAAAGCTAGGTTGGAGAAGGTTGAGAGGGTGAGTCGAGAGGTACAGGAGTGTCCCCTTTTCCCTCTGACGTGATAGATTCTACCTCCGTTCCTCGAGTTCTTTGCGGCCATAATAGAGTGAATGGTCTAAGGGATGAACTTCCGCTGGGGCTTAGTTGCGCGTGCAACAGAGTGAAGCGTAGAGGTGATCTTAGTATCTAGGGCTTAATCGTGGTTAGGGACCTTCCACCTGGACCAAAGGGTTAGGTCTATGATTAGGAAGATATTTATCACCTGGAATCCCTAGAGCTCATTACGACTTTATTCGAGTGAGAGGTTGAGAGGTTATCCAATCTCTCCTCCGGGACATGTATAGAGTTAGGCATAGTTGACCTTAGATTTGGGACTATGTAATTAAGGAATTCGACGACTCACCATTGCATTGATTAGGAAACATAATAGAGGGTTATTGCACTTGAAACAATTATCCTAGGCGGAGCATTATTCAGGTACCCCATCTTTATCGATTACCTTACCCCCTTCTTTACTTTTGCTCTCTTACTTGTTGTTTTTATTGTTGAGAATTGAATCATTGTCACACTTATCATCATTGATCTTTCACATAGCTAAGAATCGAATTAAGTATTTTTATTCCCTATTCCCTGTGGATTCGATACCCGCTCATCCGGGATTATTACTTCGACAAACCCGTGCACTTGCAGGATATACGCAAGGGGATCTTGTCATGGCCTTAAGAGAAGAGTTTGTGAGACGCGTTTATGCAAAGTACTGCAGTAAAACATTGCAACAAGTTTTTAACTGTAGCAGTATTGTAGAAAAAACACTATTAATTCGCCCATGTGAAAATTCCTCATGGTCGCATGGGAATTTTTGTAGCCCACGCAGGCGTGTGGAGGCATGTGACAGTCGCGGTTTAGGCCTATAAATAGCCCTTTTGCCCTATTCTTTCGGGACCCTTTGCGAGCGTTCAAAGGATAAATTGGGTATGGTTTCAAGAGGATGTCTTTGGTGAATTTGGCAGGCATTCTTCACCAACTTTGATAAATCTTTCATCCATCATAGCATTGAGGGAACCTTTGGCAACCTAGCTTCAGAGAAGGATCCTTCAAGACGTTGAACGACCAATCAAGGCCATAATCACGAATTCTACGGGGGTTTTCTCTATGGTTTACATTGCTTTTTATTACATTATTCTTTGCTTTTTATTACATTATCTTTTGTATTGACTTACTCTGTGTTTTCTATTAATTCTAAGTTTATTTGAGTTTTAATCTTATTTTCTCATTGCTTGCATGTCATATTGATATTTGTGATTGATTGATGATGCTTGATTTGTTGCCTTTGTGAGAGAGAGGTCTCCATTAGGGATAGAACTCCAAGATTAAAAAGAGTTTAGAGGGTGAGTCAGGAGATAGTGGAGTGTCTCATTTCCTCTCCGATGAGTGCTTCCTATCTCCATATTCGTCTGAGTGCCATGCAACCATATTTGGTGTGAGGCATGAGATTGAAAGATTTCTCCACTTTGACCTTATAGGGGGTTAGGAATCTTCCTCCTAGAAGTAGGGTTAGATCTATCTTTAGGAACCGGTTGCACTTCTAGGTATCTTAGAGTCTATTATAGTCATATGGGATGTGAGGTGTTGAGATTGAATGATTTCTCCACCGGGACCTTGTAGGGGATTAGTACAGTGACCTAGAGGTATGGAATAATTGTTCTTGGATTAACTCAACTGATCTAACTCGGTTTAGGAACATTTAGTAAGTCTTACACTTCTCATTTAGATACCAAGAGGAGCATAGCCCAGGTACCTCATCTTTGTTGATTGAGATCTCCCTTATTTTCTACTTTCCCTTGCTTGCTTGCGATATTCTTATTCTTGCAATTAAGTTTATTCGTCACAATCTTGATTTTGACTAGATAACTTAGAAGTTGTTACTACTAATACTTATGTTCTCTGTGAATTTGACTACCCATCTCACTGGCTATTTTATTACTTCGACATCCGTGCACTTGTAGTACACACACACAATTCATTCTTGTAGGTTCTATTACATCCTTAGACATAGGGTTCTATTGGTGATTTCTTTTGCTTAATTTCTTGCTTGGTTGTAGGTGTGTGTGTTTGGTTAGGTACGACAACCTCAGCTGAAGGTAAAGGGCCAGTGGAGTTGTAATGTACTAGGGTTTTCTTCACCTAAGGTATGAGTGAGATTTGGGATTTGATAAGTGCTAAACTGACCATGTTTTCTATATCATTTACATTGCATTTAGCATGCAATTTTACTTGTTTACCACCTCATCAACATGAAATTTCATTCTTTTGTTCACCACAACCCTTATTTCTATTTTAGCACCTCATTAGCACAAAATTTTATTCTTTTGTTTACAATAGCCCTTATTTTTATTTTAAGGAAAAATAAGCAAATTATGGGTGTTTTGAAGAAAAAATGAACCAAGTTGCTAAATCAAGGCTTCACCGCAGCTCACAACGAGCATGATGGCAAGTTACCACGGCTGTTGTCTACACTTACTACTGCTGCGATCAAGCCTTGGTAGCATGGAATCGCTAGAAGTAACACAAAAGCCACAACGGCCTCACAACGGCCGTTGTGAATTGATAAGTGCTTGTGCGATAAGAATATGAAGTGTTCTTTCCTTGTGTTGAGCATTACTTTTCTAGGGTTTTAACGCTAATATGGGTGTATTTATGTTACTTTCATGCAGGTAGGGCTGTGAGGCCGATTATGAGAGAAAGAAACCAATGTGGGTCGTAATGCACTAATTTGGAGGAAATCTTACTAAGGTTCAAATGCGAAGACATAGGTCGGGTTCCAGATGCAGAAATGTGTGCCGACCTCCTCGTACTCGAGTTAGCACAACTATTTGGAGGGGCACAAGGGCAGTCACATTCAAGCATTCTGACTTGTACTTATAGAACAAGATCTCCACCAACATGTCCGTTATTAAAGAAGCAAGGCGATCCACAACGTAAATGTGTGCCGGTTTGCGTTACCTCGATGAAAGTATGGATTCGGGAGTATTTCAGGCCGGTACTATAGCAGGGTATTGTAGAAAACACTGTAGCAAAAATACCGCAGTAGCACTATTTACATCCGGCCGAGAAAATAGGAAAACAGAGAATCCACTGACCATGTGGAAATTCCACACGCCCGTGTAAAACATCCACAGGGACGCCCACATGGGCGTGTGGATTCCCGATTCTAACCCTTTAAAAGCCGATTTCAGCCCCGATTTCAGCATTTTTTTCTCCATCTTTACCCCAACTTGAGAGAGGACGGTGTCTAGGGTTTTGAGAGGTATTGGCTAGGGCTTTGGAAAGGTTCTATGGCTCCGATATCGCGCGCCATTTGGAAGAAGGTTAGTGGGAGAGCTTTCGTCGGCACCGATCCAGCGAGGTGTATCCTAGGCCGGACAAAGAAACAGTTGTGACGAGTAGAGGATTCTCCCCAAGACCATCACCACAACTAACGAAGGGGTTTTCTATGGATGTTTTGTTTTTACATTTGATTTCATTGATTGTATCTAGCTCCATGGAGAGCTAAACCCCTAGTGGGTACTTGGGTATTTGTGACTCTAGGATGTATTCGTTTCATTGAAACTCTTTATTATGCTTTCAATTAATTGATGTTTATTGTTAGTTCCAATCTTGGTGACTTGATTGTATGAATACTCCCCTAGAGTGGCACTAGGGTTGAGAGTTCTTGTTGAACTCTTATGAGTGAGTGACACACCATGAGAGTTAGACAACGCTAGATTGAAGAGGGTTGAGAGGGTGAGTCGAGAGGTACCGGAGCGTCCCCTTTCTCCTCCAGTGTGATCTATCCTACCTTTACGTTCCAAGAGTTCTTTATGGCCAAAGTAGAGCGAATGGGCTAAGGGATGAGCTTCCACTGGGCTTAGTTGCGAGTGCAACAGAGTGAAGCGCTGAAGTGATTTTAGCACTGACACGACCGAATATGCGTGTAAACCGCAAGTGTACGAGTGTCAAAGTAATAATACCCCGGTGAGAAAGGAGTCGAATCCACAGGGAATAGTGCTTAGAACCACCAAGATTGCTATTTAACTAGAATGAAAATATGTTGAAAGTGATGTGAAAACAAACTCAATGTAAATGAAAATAAGAAAAGATAAAGGTGGCACAAGTAAAAGATAAGGGAGGCAATCGACGATAAATGGGGTGTCCGGATATTGTTCCGCCTAGGACAATCGTTTCAAGTGCAAAACCCCCTATTATGCTTTCTAACTAATGCATTAATGAGTCATGGAGATCCTCTATTACATGGTCCCAAATCCAAGGTCAACCATGCTTAACTCTATACATGTCCCAGAGGAGAAATTGAATAACCTCCCAACCTCGCACTCGTATAGAATTGCAATTAGTTCTAGGGATTCCAAGTGATAAACCATATTCCTATGTATAGACATAACCCTTTGGTCCAGGTGGAAGGTCCCTAACCACAATTAAGCCTTAGGTGCTAAAATCACTTCAACGCTTCACTCCGTTGCACTCGCAACTAAGCCCTAGTGGAAGGTCATCCCATAGCCCATTCACTCTACTATGGCCACAAAGAACTCTTGGAATGTGGAGGTAGGATAGATCACACCGGAGAGGAAAGGGGACTCTCCGCTACCTCTCGACTCACCGTCTCAACCCTCTCCAATCTAGCTTTGTCTAACTCTCGTGTTATGTCACTCACTCACAAGAGTTACCAACAAGAACTCTCAACCCTAGTGTCACTCTAGGGGAGTATTCAAACAATCAAGCCTGCAAGATTGGAACTCACAATAAACATTAATTAATTGAAAGCATAATAAAGAGATTCAATGAAACGAATACATCCTAGGGTTCACAAATACCCAAGTACCCACTAGGGGTTTAGCTCTCCATGGAGAAAAATACAATAGATAATGAAATCAAAAGTAAAGAGATGCAATCCATGAATGAAAACCCCTTTGTGTTCGTGTCGAAGGTCTTGTGGATCGGCCGCGTCTTCTTCAAAGGTCCCCTTGTCAAACCTAAAGCACACCTCGCTGGATCGGTGCCGATGAAAGCTCCCAAAATAGCTCTCTTATGAAGGAAACGCGGTGTCAAAGGCCGTCAAACCACTCCAAAGCCTTGCCAAAGCCTCTCCAAACCCTAGCCGCCGGTGCCTCCAAAGATGGGGAAAGGTGGAGGAAAAGATAGGGGAAAAGATCCAGAAATCGGAGCTGAATCGCGGCTTTTAAAGGTCTGGAATCGGGCATCCACACTGGCGTGTGGATGTTCCACACGCCCGTGTGAATTCTCTGGAATTCTGATTTTCGACAGGTTGTGAACAGTAACTGCTACAGTAGATTCTTGTTTTTGCTACAGTAATATGATACAGTACTCCCCACCAGAAAAGCACTCCCAAATCTACTTTTCATCGAGGTAACATAAACGGACACACGTTTATGCCGTACATCGTGTCGCTTCTTCAATAAACAGTTTCATTGGTGAAGATCTTGCTATCATTACACAAGTTGGGATACGGATATGTGACCGCCTTCGCGCCTCTCCAACTCATTGTAATGGCTTGAATTCATGGAGGTTGGCACACATTCACGTATCTTAGAGCCCCACTTGTGTCTTCGCGTTGTTGCTTCTAAGATTCCACCAAATAGTGCGTACATGAGCTACTTTTGGCTTCTTTTCTTAAAACATAGCTTCACAACCCTACATGCGCAAAAGAACACAAATACACATGTATTAGCGCTTAAACTTGATAAAAATAATGCTCATTGTAAGGAAAGAACACTTCGCATTCTTATCACACAAGCACTTATCAAGCACCTAGGGCTTAATTGTGGCTAGGGATCTTCCACCTGGACCAAAGGGTTAGGTCTATACATAGGAATAGGGTTTATCACTTGGAATCCCTAGAGCTCATTGCAATTCTATGCGAGTGCAAGGTTGAGAGGTTATTCAATCTCTCCTCCGGGACATGTATAGAGTTAGGCATGGTTGACCTTAGATTTGGGATCATGTAATTAAGGATTTCCACGACTCATTATTACATCAATTAGGAAGTATAATAGAGGGTTCTTGCACTTGAAACGATTGTCCTAGGTGGATCAATATCCGGGTACCCCATCTTTATCAATTGCCTTACCTTCTCCTTTACTTATGCTCTCTATCTTGTTAGTTTTATTTTCATTATTTCATATTTTGTCACACTTATCACTATTCATCTTCCACATTAGTTAAAAAATAAATTAAGTGTCTTTATTCCCTACTCTCTGTGGATACGATACCCACTCATCTGCGATATTATTACTTCGACACTCGTGTACTTGCGGTTTACACGCATATACGAAGTGACTTGGAGCCCAAGTAATAACTTACTCACCACGAGTATCACAACTCCCGTGGTGAGGCCATAGTGGACTCGGCTATATAAAACCTTAGGTTTCTCTGAAATTGGGAAGACTCTTTCGCTAATTAAGGTAGGGCATCTAGAGTTCTGGAGATCTGTGTGGATTGAGAAGGATTTTCTTTAATATTCCATAAGATTCATGTGGATTTGTCAAGAACACTTTAATGATCATCATTGAAGAAGGGTGTGTGTGACAGGCGGCCTTCAACAATCATCATCATAGAATGACACGCGTGATAGGCATCATCCAGATAATCTTGGGATACTCTCACCCTCAATCTTTGGAAAACTATTGGAGGGAGTTAGTTTATGAATATCTTGAATGCATATTTATTCTTTATTTGATCTTGTGGCTCTCTTGTGCTTTAATGCTTTCTTGTTATGATCCATACGAATCTAATTCGAGGGGAATTATATGTCTAGATCCCCAATTATTATTTATGAATCTTGATTGATTAATTTAATACCTCTTTCTAGTTTATATGATTCATTGCATGTTTTTAATGGTTATTCTTGTTAATATGGATGAGGAAGCTATGCTCCCATGTGAAGAACACCCATGCCATAATAGATCTTTGCATGTGCTAAGAAATTAGGTATAGCTAGGTCTCTAGATTAGAGATTGATTAACCCTTAGGCTTAGGGTTTTATTGATCCCTCTTTGTGGAATTCTCGTACTTTAGGCAAACATAGGAGGCTGGGGAAGAGATTCCACCTTAAGTTCCTAGTGATTTAGACCTAGTCACTGAGAGATATGGGCTAGTAGGCCTTCGAATTTCCTTAGTACGATTCTAGAATTAGATTATCACTTAATTCCTATCACAATTAATAATCAAGATAATCTACCATACAATCTCCTTAATCCTTCCAAGTGTGCTTAACTATTTCTTCAATTGTATTGTTCAATAGTGTTGTAAATGTAAACGAAAGGAAGATTATAAATGTTTAGGCTATTGATTAAGTGAAAAAGAAATTAATAGGAGCCTCTTGCCATTCCTAGGGAAATACGACCCTTGTGCTCACCTATGACGTATTACTTGACGACCCTTACACTTGTCGTATTAAGGACCAATTATAGTATTAATTGCATACTTGCATGTTTATATATTTGCATAATTTACACACTCATTAGAGGTCTATCATGATTGCATAATTCTTTTAGAATATGATTTGAATATCCATATTGTTTGACTAAAAATGTTTCATGGATTTCCCATATTGAATCAATGCTTTCATTGGGTTGGAAAGGAAATTCTATGTTATTGAACCACATATGATACTCTTGATGTTCAAATGAATGTGTTTATTATTATAGTTATATTTTGAGTTGAAATGATTTATCAGACTTTGGTTACTCAAACATGCTTCTAGCATTGATAATTTGGAAATGGTATTTATTTGATCTCCATATTTAAATGTTGTTCAGGATATGGACTATATCATGAGATATGCATGTATTACATTATTTTTTATGGCCGCATCCTACTACAATAGGTGGTCTTCATGATCAACTTGTTGAGGTGGGGTGGAAGAACAACTGATTTATTGATCTAGTTTAGGTGGGAGAGTAGACTCCTGATTAGATATTCATCAAGAAGCAGGAGTTACCACATAGTGGACGATGGGTCAATGTCAAGGGTATGAGAACCTTGACGGATCGGAACTTAGCCATGGCCATGGCTAGAGTTTAGAGAGATTTCTAGACTATTATTAGTTTGCTCGAGATGCAAAATCAGTAATTTTAAGAAAATAAGCCTTTATGCAAAGTAAATCTTTGTAACATAATCATTTGTTTTTTCTTTGGAAATAAATTGATTTGATGAAGAATATCATTTTTTATGGTTTTAAAACTCATAGTATGCCATTCATGAATTATGAATGTTGAAACCTTAACTTGAGGAAAAAATAATTATTCTTTTATGCTGTCTATGGCTTCCTCATCCATATGTGTGTTGTTATACATGTTAAAATGTTCTAGTCAATATATATTATTACAAAAGCTTTGCTTTGTTGATTTTATTGATTATTTTATATATTCTATTAAAATTGTCCTATCTATCTTTCTTCTTCCCAGTCTTATGTATGTTTTTTCTTAAACATGTTGCATTGTATAAGGATATGGATCCACTAGTGTAATTGTCACTCTATTTGCATGTTTGTATGCTTGTCTAGTTCTTAGAAAGCTTGTTGTGATTTTGACAAGATGCTTCATTAAACACTATTTTAAGGGTATTGTTATGGTGTTTCCTGTGTGTTACCTTCGTGTTCCATCTTTTGTATATTTTAAACTTGGATATTTTATTCAGTATTGATCATTCCAAGATTTGGTTAGCCTTACGATGACTTGAGGGTTGAGTGGTGTGGGTGTCCCTCGTCGGCTTGTCGTGTGCCAATCCCGCAAGATGGGGTGTGATAGATAGCCACTATAACTCGCTTAAGTAATTTGTCAAATTCGAGGTCTACTTCAATTTGAAGAGCTGAGCTTCATATGATTGGTGAGTGTTTACAACTCAAAGCAGATCTAGATTTGCCTAACAAACTACTTCCAAGAGGTGAGATGAAAGGTTAAGTACATCCATTGATATCACTGCAAGGCCTGCCTGTCATGAAAAATCCTCAATAGTGAGCTTTCGATCATTCTATATATTATGATAAATTAAAAAATAACGGATCTATAAGTCATCTAAGCACATTCTCTCCCATGAAGAGTGGAACTTTCAATTAGGGAAACCATATCTACAAAGGATTGATGCGTTAAGGTAGTAGTGTAGGTGATGATAAGTGTTGAGCGAACATCGCAGCTAGGCTAGCTAGCAATGGGGTAAGCCTAGTTAAACAGTGACTTTGTTGAGTCTAGTGATTTTCACAATCATGTTGACCATGACGGTTTGTTGGGAGATTTTTGCAACAATTGGAAGACTTCAGAATGACGTTGCACTTATGAACACAATAAAACCAATTTAGAAATGAATACATTGTGATGGCCTAGTTGGTCATGATGGAATTGAGTTGTTTTTCGATAGGCTGAGAAATGGTTATTATGCCCTCTATCATGTGTCCCATCATCGGGTGGTGCTATATGACTCTTAACAAAAGCACCAAATGTTGTAGGTGTTTCAATGGAAACAAAAGGATAGATGATGTGATGCCTAATATTTGTGCCAAAAACTACCCATCATGGATAAAATTATGCATGTGAATGTTTGGAGTTCCAAGTTCGGGGTTATAGGTTCATGGGACTCATTAGAAATTTTTAGGAATCTTCGTGGACAAAATATTAATTTTGGAGGTTTAGGAGAATATTTATTTAGGAGAGGGATGATAGCCAAGTTTGAATGTGTAAAGTTCTAAACGAATAGGACTATTAGGTTTAATGCTTTCAATAATGTCATAACGGGATAATTTTATAAATTTACGGGGTTGTTTTTGGAAATTTAGCTTTAAATTGATTTTAATGTTTTAAAACCCCTAGTTACTCTAGCAATTTCTCGCTTTCATAGTTGTTTGCCCTAATTTCTTCCCTCATCCATCTCTTCCTCGTTTTGCAAATTCAATGTGAGAGATTTAGGATTTCTTTCAAATGAAAGTTGATTTCTTTGGATTTATCTCTAGAAAATATAGATATCTGATTATTCCTTAATTTCTCTCTTTTCTTCTTGATTTCACTAGGATTGTAGAAATGTAAACGAGACTTAGAATAGGAGAATTTTAGACATAAAAGTAAAACTTGAATTTTAAGGTTAGACCTAAAGAAAAGCTTAATGTGAGTGGTTTTGATTTATATGTTTTAGGGATTCATGATTTAATTCTTTAACTACAACTTGATTGTATTATATTGATTGTCTTTTACTTTATACATTAGTTTTGACTTTTAAATATTTAATTGAATTAGTAAAGGAGATTAACTGATTGTGATGTGGTTCTTGGTTGGCTAATGTTTGTGAAGTGTTAAGAAATCGTAGTCGTGTATAGTTGGTATTTACGATTGTGGTAAATTTGATGTTTATGCTCATCAAATATCATATTTGTATATATTTATATATTAAAGTAGAAGACAAAGCTTGCCACCTATCAAGCTCTCATTAAAATTTTTCCGGCCAAAAGATAAATAAAATATTATAATAATATTAAATATTAATATTTATAATATTATATATCACATTAAATTATCTTACTATTTAATTTATAAATACAAATAGATTTTTTGATGATAAAGAAAACTTCTAAAATTAATAATGATAAATATCTTATCACTTATTTGATTAATATTTTTAAAATATAAAAATAGATTATTATTATTATTTATCACATATCATATATATCAAATTGTAAAATTAATAATAATAAATATTCTATCTTATCATAATTTAAAAATTATAAATTTAGTATATGCATATATATATATATATATATATATTAAAGTAGCAAACACGCATCTTAAACAATGGACAATATCTATATTGTTGAAGATGATGGTTCAATTAGAGTAGATGACACTCCAATTACTAAAAATATCAAGCAATAATACTAAAAAAATGAAGAAAGTTGTTTTTAAGTAATTCATATATGGGACTTTATTTGTGTTAATTTTCTCTCATTTTAGCTATAGATTATCATTTAACTTCAATGAAAAATAATATAAGTTATTTATATCATTTACTTTGAATATTAATACTACAATCATTTGTATGCATATCAATAATTTCATTAGGAATATCATTATATCATTTTAATGTGCAAATAGATTGTTGGTTGTTCTTTTAATTAATTTGCTTTATTTATTCATTGGGGTATCACAAGTTTGTTTATATTTAATTTTTCATCGGGAAACAAGATCAATCCCTACTAATTCCCTAAGTTAATTTCAATTATAAAATTAAATTGTACTTTAATCCAGATTAGTACAGAAAATTAAGTTAATTCATCTAGGGAAATAAAATAAAATTATTTTAAAAAAGGGAAAACATTAATAACCATATATATAGTCAAATCAATAATCATATATAGGCTAAATAGATAGACCAAATTAATAGTCTGAATGATGGGGATGCCAAGTTGGCATCCATACCAGCATCCACGTCATTCTTTCTCTCTCTCTCTCTCTCTCTCTCTCTCTCTCTCTATCTCTCTCGCTCTCTCTCTTAAAACCCAATTTCTCTTTGTCATGTAAGCCTTAGTATAAACTATAAACTGTAAACCCCCTCCTTATACCATAAATTGTAGGCGGTTTGTGATTTTTTTATTTAGGTTTTAGGGCTTGCTCTCTCTTTTAAAACCCAATTTCTCTTTGTCATGTAAGCCATAGTGTAAACAATAAACTGTAAACCCCATCCTCAATAATAAATTGTTCGCGGTTTGTGATTTTTTTATTTAGGTTTTAGGGCTTAGTATTTAAGGTTTAGATTTTTTGAATTTTGGGTATAAGATTCTATAATATATGGGTATAAGATTTTAGGGAACTATAGTTTAAAATCTAGGTCAAAATATCAAAATGGTCCCTCTATTTTGCGTTTCCCACCCTTTTAGTCCCTCTAATATAAAATCTGCCTTTTTGGTCCCTGTATTTTCACATATTTATCTTTTTGGTCCCTCTAATTGACGGATCTGCCCTTTTGGTCCTTACAATTGATGAATTGGAGGGACCAAAAAGGATGAAAACTTGTAAATACGATAACCAAAACGGCGGATTTTACAACTAAAGAACGAAAATGTGAAAATAAAGGACCAAAAGGGCGGATTTTATATTAGAGGGACTAAAAGGCTGGAAAACGAAAAGTAGAGGGACCATTTTGATATTTATACCTAAAATTTAGTATAAATATTTAAACTTTAAAAATTATAAAACATTAAAAGTTTATATTAAAAAAAGAAATTAAATCTTTTTTCAAAAAAGAGAGAGATATAAAGAATGATGTTAATGCTTACATGAATGCCAATCTTGCTTCCATGTCATTCAGACTAACAATTCAGCCTAAATAGCATTACTCGTAGTCAGATATTTAGCATATGTATATAGCCAAATATTTTTTTAATAAATTTATTTTCAGGGCTATTTTCTAATATATCCCTCTTTTATTTTTTAAATTGTCAAAATAACCTCATGTGAAATTTATTCACAAACATGGGTTTCAAAACTTTACATCATGTGATGAGTAACGTCTAAAAAATACCAAGATATTTGCTTTTCTCATGGACACCTTTCTCTTCTAAAAATTACAAAAATGAAATACTCGTCTTTTTAAACAAATTTTAAGTTATTATTAATTTTAAAAAAAGTTATATACTTTTTCAATATAATTTATTAGATAAATATGTCATTATTATTATTACATTTTCTTCAGTTTTAAGGCAATTTTTTATAAATAATAACAATTTTCAACGTTTCTTTATTTTTTTTAAAAAACCACAATTATATTAAAAAATTATTATTATTATTATAACTATTTGTGGTTTAGATTTTTTAAAACTCTATATATATATATATATATATGTATTTGACAACCCTAAATCTTGTAGGCATAATTTATGCTCTTTATCTAAACAACCCAGATATTATAAAATTACTTGTCCATCATTGGGTAGAAATATGTAATGTAAAAAATGTGATGGATGTATTTGAGTAGTTCAATTTGTACTTGAATGAAATTATTGATGTTTAAATAACAAACAAGTTATATAATAATAATAACAACAACAATAATAATAATAACTATTAGGTCCGGAGGTATAGTAGTAAGTTGATTTTTACTCAATCTCCCATGTAATGTAAGCACACACACACTCAATATAAATTCAAACAAGCAAGAAAAAGAGACACACAAATTGGTTACCTAGTCCGTCTCAATTTACTATGTCTCGAGGGGCTAGCTCGGAGATCAACAATCCCCTAAAAAAGGAGAAAAACAATGAGTACAACTCTCACACTCATCCTCACAAAGATAAAGAATAACCCTCTCTAGATTGCCCAATGGCCACACTCACTCAGCTTTCCCCAAGGGACTCTCTCAAGTGGCTCATCCTAAACCTCAGAGTAGGGTCTCTTATATAGACGTCTCAACACTCCAAAATAGTGCTTTCTCTTTTAGAATCTCTGTAGCTTCAAAAGTTAGACATTTCAACTCATGTTGTAACTGAGCTTGAAATGTGGACAACCTATTGATCTTAACAAAGTTCTAACTTCTGTTGCAATGCGATTCTTCCGATGCCCCTAGTCCTCCTGACTGTGCTAGTCCAAGTCAATTAAATTCACCCCTCCCAAGAACTCATTGCAAGTAACTAACTTGCTTCCTCACATTATATCAGTAGGTTCCTCTCCTGAACGTTTCATCCACCTAGGCCCATCTCCATCTCACCAAAAATGGTCTTCGAAGATCTTCAAAACCTTCTTTAACTAAACTTGATCTCCATTCATCCAAGTTTGGTTTTCACAATTGATAAGTGCTTGTGTATTAGTAATATGAAGTATTATTTTCTTACAATGAGCATTACTTTTCTCAGATTTTATCGCTCATACATGTGTATTTGTGTTACTTTTGTGCATGTAGGGTTGTGGAGACAAGTATGGAAGAAAGAAGCCAAAGTAGATCATGAATGCACATTGTTGATGAAATCTTGGAGTGAACAAACGTGAAGACACAAGTTATGCTTAAAGACATATGAGTGTGTGCCAACCTCCGTTGTGCTCGAGTGAACATGCAAATTGGAGAGGCACAAAGGCAATCACACTCATGTGTTGCGACTTGTGCAATGCTAATAAGATTATTGTCAAATGTGATTTTATTGAAGATGCAACACGATCTATCGAATGGATGTGTACCCATTCATGTGGCCTCGATGAAAATGTGGATTGGAGAGTATTAGCAAATCAATGTAGCAAATTACTATACCAGTTATTGTTCACAGGCCGCTGAAAAAATCAATTCCTGCAAATTCACACAGCCATGTGGAAATTCCACACGCCCGTGCGGATGCCCGATTCCAGGCTATTTAAATTGCGACTTCAGCCCATTTTGAGAATCTTTTTTTACCATCTTTTGGCCCATCTTTTCTCATCTTTTGAGGCGTCCGCGGCTAGGGTTTGAAGATGCTTTGGCAAGGGTTTTGGAAGAGCTCTATGGCTTTCAACACCACATTCCTTCAGAAGATAATTATTGGCGTAGCTTTAATCGGCATCGATTCGGCGAGGTGTGCCCTAGGCTTGACGAGGGAACCTTTGGAGAAGATTCGGCCACTCCACAAGACCATCGACACAAATACCAAGGGGGTTTTACTTATGGATTGCATATTTTTACTTTTGATTTCATTGTTGATTATATCTTTCTCCATGGAGAGCTAAACCCCCAGTGGGTACTTAGACTTGTAAACCCTAGGATGATATTATTTCTTTGACCTTTCTATTTTGTTTCTATAATTGATGTCTTTAATTGAATTCCAATCTTGAATGCTTGTTGAATGGATTTTCCCTTAGAGTGACACCTGGGTTGAGAGTCTATATTGGTAATCCTTGAGAGTGAGTGGCACACCATGAGGGTTAGACAAAGCAAGATTAGAGAGGGTTGAGAGGGTGAGTTGAGAGGTAGCGAAACGTCTCCTTTTTCCTCCGGTGTGATTTATCCTACTTCCACGTTCCAAGAGTTCTTTATGGTCACAATAGAGTCAAGTGCTAAGAGACGAACTCTGCTGGGGCTTAGTTGCGCAAGCAACAAAGTGAAGCGTTGAAGTAATCCTTAGTATCTGGGGCTTAATTGTGACTAGGGGTCTTTCGCCTATGCCAAAGGGTTAGATCTATATTAGGGAATAGGCTTCATCACTTGGAGTGCATATATCTTTAAGCAACCTTGCACAGTGTGAGGCGTCGAGACTAAGTGATTTCTCCACTGAGGCATAGTGTAGGGTTAGTCACGGTTGACCTTAGGTTTGGGACCGTGTGTTTTAGGATTTCCATGACTCATTAAGCATTGGTTGAGAGACATAATGGTTTGTCTTGCACTTGAAACACTAGTCCTAAGATAAGCAATGTCCGGGTGCCCCACTTTCTGTCGATTACCTCTCTTATCATTTACCTACGCCTCTTCTTCTTTCCTTATTTCTATTTTCATTGATTTTGTTCACACCACTATTGATTCATCTTCATTCCAGTTAAATAGCACTCTTTGTGTTTCTAATCACTATTCCCTATGGATACGACTACCCACTCACCAAGGTATTATTACTTCGACAAACCCGTGCACTTGCAATTCACACGCAAAAGGGCGTTGTCAACAATCTTCAAAATTAATCTTCATTCATCCAAGTTTGGTTAATCAATATTTTTCTTACTAAACTTGATCTCTTTTCATCCAAGTTTAGTTTTTCAATATCTTCCAAACTTGATCTTCATTCATCCAAGCTTGGGCTTCAGTCATCTCCAAATACATGCTCTTTCTAAAAGTAGCTTTGTCTTCAAATAGCTCCACCCATATTTAGATTTCCTCCAAGTCTGAACAAATCTATGATTGTATCTAAATATGGTGTTGATTAGATCTTGCCTCTAAGTGATTACTTGATTGAATCACTTGCCAAACATACAAGCATCTTCTAATAGATTTTGACTTCATTAAGATCTTGCTTGCTTGTTCTTGAAGTTACAACCCACTTGCCTTATATATCTTCTCTAATTATAGCTTTGATCTCACTAATCAGTTGTAACCATAGATATCATTGTGTCTTCAAATAGATCTCCTTTCCAAAGATAGTTGTGTAGATATTCTCTACATGTCTTTTTCTTGCTCTTCAACAAAGATCTTCTAAGGTTGATGCTCTTACCAAAGATAGCTCCAATAGATTTTCTCCAATTGGTTCCTTGAGAGAGATCCTCCAATAAAAGCTCATACTAAAGATAGATCTGTATGGTTTATTGAGAGATCCTCCAAATATAGCATCAACTATAGTTTTCTAATCTTAAAGACACATTATCATCCTTTACAAAGTCATTATGCCATGTCAAAAAATTAACATTTTTAAAAATTTAGTTTTTAAACAATACTAATAATTTTAAAAATTTTAAACAATTTGACTTTTGTCATTATCTAAAAAAATAATTATATTAATGATAATAGTTTTTAAAAATGCCTTAAAAACCAAGAAGATGTATAAATAATACTAATACTACTACTAATAGTGGAAAAAATAACTCTTTAATAGTTAATAACAACTTAAAAGTTGTTTAAAATGATGAAAATATTTATTTTTGTGATTTTTTAAAAAAGGAGCATGCATAAAAAAAGGCAATATCTAAGTATTTTTAAAAAATCCACTAATTACCTAGGTAATGACTAGGCTCGATGTGATGTTTTAAAACTGATGTTAGCGAATAAATTTTAGATGGGGTTATTTTAATAATTAAAAAAATAGGAGGGTTAGATTGAAAAAAGCCTCCCTACCAAAGCATCTTATTCTATTATATTCTTGTATAAATATTACCATATATTGAAAATATCAAATTAATTTAAAATTTGTTTAAAATCATATACTTATAATTAAGTATTATGAACAAACTACTAATAGACTATTAACTTGGAATTGAAATAAAATTGTAACTTTGAAGAAAAGTAAAAATAAAAATTAATTTATGCTAACAATTACTAATATATATATATATATATATATTTGGTGTTTAAAAGAGTTTTTTTTAAGAAGTTGGAGAACCATTCAATGTGTCAATAATGAGAGAATAAATAAATATTTTTTCATTATGTAGATTAAGTTTGTTGTTTTCAAAACATTAAATAACTCAAATTTCAAATATTATTATAAAAATCATCAATGATAATTATGTTTCTGGTGCAAACATTATTGTTGTCATCAATTATTGCACCCATTTCTTATGTGCAAAGCACGGGCATAACACTAGTTTAATTTATGAGGGAGGGTTAATGGCTGTGGAGTGCTTGACAAGTAGATGATATAATTGTGTGTAAATGAATGTGTAAATTTAGGTTAACATTAACTTTTTTTCCTATTGGGCAGAGTTTTGAGTGGTCTTTGGGTTGGTTCAGTTAATTGGCCCAAGAAAATAATGCAACAATCCAAGATCAAACATTTCAAATAAATTCATCTTTTTGATCTTAAATTCTTCAACAATTGATTGAGTGGAACCAATGTAGATCATATCATTTACATGTAAACAAACTAATAAAATACCGCTTTCTTCATTTTTCTTCTTCTTGTATGAAGTATGCTCATTTTGACTCTTCTCAAATCCATGCAATTCAAAATAAGAGTCTATCTTCCTATATCAAGCATGTGTTGTTTTCTAAAGTTTAAATAACTTAAATTTCAAATATTATTATCGAAATCATCAATGATAATTATGTCCCTAGTGCAAACATTATTGTTAACATCAACTAACATCAACTATTGCAAACATTTCTTACTTGCAAATCATGGGTATGACACTAGTTTAATTTATGAGGGAGGGTTAATGGTTGTAGAGTGCATGACAATTAGATGATATAATTTTGTGTAAATGAATGTGTAAATTTAGGTTAACATTACTTTTTTTTATTGGGTTGAGTTTTGAGTGGGCTTTCAGTTGGTTAAGTTAATTGGACCAAGAAAATAATGCAATAGTCCAAGATCAAACATTTCAAATAAATTCATCTTTCTAATCTTAAATTCTTCAACAATTGACTGAGTAGAACCCATGTAGATCATATCATTTACATATAAACACACTAATAAGATACCGCCTTCTTCATTTTTCTTCTTCTTGTATTAAGTATGCTCATTTTGACTCTTCTTAAATCCATGCAATTCAAATAAGAGTCTATTTTCCTATGGCAAGCATATGGTTCTTGTCTCAAGCCTTAAAATGCTTTTCTTAACTTATGGAATTTTTGTTCACTCCATGGAAATATGAATTCTTCAGGTTGTTTGACAATGACTTCCTCTATCATATCTCCATTTAGGAACACTGATTTAACATAGAATTAGTATACCAGCCATCTCAAATGTGCTACACAAGCAAGGAACACTCTCATTGTCTTCATTCTTGCTATAGGAGAGAATGTCTCTTTAACACCCACATCGGAAATTTGGGAGTACCCTTTAGCTACCAACTTGGTTTCATGCCTTTATATACTCCCATCTGAATTGTATTTAGTCTTGAATATTCATTTCAAGCACACTATCTTCTTGGCTTCAAGCAGTACAATCAATTCCCACATTTATCTTTATTCTTCTCTATGGATGTGAGTTTTTCCTTCATAGCCAATGGCCACGCTTCTTTCTCAATAGCATCAACATAAGACACGAGTCTGTAACATGCATTGCAAATGTCAACGCTTCATATATATCTTTCAATGACTTGAACTTCTTGGAGGATCTTGTTGGTGAAGATTTATTTCCAGAGAGTGAGTCATTTACAATTACTTCCATTCTTGAAGGACTTGCTGAATTATCCCCATTTGACACAAGAGAAGCAACATATGTTGGTGTTGTAATTAAACTTGGTGTAGTCCAATCACCTGAATTTGAATTTGGTGCAAACTATAATTGTGTGAGAGTCCTTCAGGTCTTTAATTGGAATCTTCTAACTTGGCTGAGCATCCTTATTCCAATTCCAACATGCATTTTCATTAAAGGGTATATTTATACTTATAATTTCACTACCAATAATGGTATTATAGAGTCTATATGCTTTGGACTCATTGCAGTAACCCACAAATATGCACTTACAAGATTTAGTATCTAATTTATGGATCTTTTAAAAGTTAATCAAAATGTAATCAATGCAACCAAATATTCTTAAATGTTTAAAAGAGGGTTCTAAACCTCTCCAAGCTTTAAATGGTAACATATTCATTATTGCCTTGGTGGGTGAGGTTCAATAGGTAGACGCCCATTGCAACCCTTCAACCCAAAAGGTGTTGGAAAGCTCCTTACCCTTCAACCAACTCTTGCCATCTCAACCACCATGCGATTCTTCCTTTCCATGACTCCATTCTTCTGTGGAGAGTATGGTGTTGTTAATTTCCTCTTGATCCCATAATCTTCACAGAAGTTATTAAACTCAATGGACTGAAAGTCACCTCCTTAGTCAGTTTGAAGAGTTTTTATTTTGTTCCAAGACTGATTCTCCATAAGAACTTTTAAGGCTTGAGACTTAAGCTTAATGAAGTGGACCTAGCTCATGCTACTGAAATCATTAATAAAGAGTATGAAATATGTACTCCCACATAATGATCTAATTAAGAATGATCTTCTTGTTTGTTTTCCACAGACACATCATTCACAAGTTTCAATTGTCTTTATATCAGAAAGCACACATACCATTGCCTTTTTGCTTAATAACCTTAGCCTTTTGACATTGAGATGACCAAATCTTAACATCCAAAGTGTGGTGTTGCTTAGTTCCTTCACAGTTAAGCTAAACTTTTCTATACTGGACACCTCCAAGGGAAACATGTTGTTCAATGTCTTCTGCAATTTCCCTATATGATAACCACTTTCTTTGTTTGTGATAATGCACTTTAAGCCTTTAAATGTGGCTAAGTAACTAGGTGCAGTCAACTGGCCAACACTAAGTAGATTGTGTGCTACCTTTCATACATATTTAACATCGTGTAAGAGCTTTACCTTGCCATGAGACATCCATATTACAACTATATCATTGCCCTTAACCAACATTTCCATGTTATCTCCAAGCTTAACCTTCTGTGTTTGTGTCTCATCCAATTCATTGAACAACTCCCTTAGACCGTTCATGTGGTTGGAGCAACCACTGCCTATGAGCCACATTGAACTTGCTTAATCTTCAACATTGTTTTGAGCAATAAACAAATTAGTTACTTATGTTTCTTTAGCTACATTAGCATTGTTATCTTTTAACCAACACTTTGCTCTTATATGACCAAAGTTCTTATACTTGTGGCATTGTATGTGCCCTTTTTCAAATTATTGTCACCCAATGGATGCCTTTGATTAGGAGATCTTGTTGAATAGTGATTGAATAGAGACTATTGAAGAGAAGAAGAAGACGAAAGAATTGGGTTCAAAGAATGATTAATGTGAATGTTATGTGATGTGTGTTTGTTTGAGTGTGTGTTTTGTGTTAGTTCAGTGTCTGAATATTTATGTATATTTGAAAGTTAGTTGAAGTAGATGATAGTTAGGATAAAGCAGGTGTGTGGATCAAAGTTAAAATGAATTATTGGAATTGCTTTTATCTAGATTAGAAGCATAAGTTCAAGGCATAGGTGTTGGCTAGTTATCTTCTGCCACGATAGTATGTAACTCATCCAATTTGTGTTTCTTTCTTTTTCTTTACTTTGGTGTTTTGATTTTACTTTTTAGTATCAATGAAAGCTTGTGAATTTTTCCCTAATTTTCTCCTTTATTTTTAACTTTGTTTTTGACCTTCTGGTTTTTGTGTGAAACTTCTGATTGTGCTTAGATTCTCAACAGTGGTATTTGAGCCATGGTGAGTGTTTTTGTTTGAAATTAATTAAAGGTCTGATTGTGTAGTGAAGTTGAAGTGTGGTAGTTTGAGTTGTGGTGAAGGGTGATTGAAGTGTTTGAGTTGGTTATCAATAGCTTTTGCTGTGTGGTCAGGATGTTGTGACTGTGAGGTGTGTTAGTGGAATTGTTGAAGATTTTTGTGCTAGTGGAGTAATTGTGCAGAGGGGTATTAAATTAAGAGTGTTGTGAAGTGAAAGTTCAGTAAGTATATGGCTTCAAGGTCTTCATCAGCATCGGAGATGTCTAAATCAAATTAGCCAGTGTTCAAAGGTGAAGGTTATGAACATTTGGAATTATTGAATGAAAATATTTTTCAGATCTCAGAATTTGTGGAAAATCATTGAGGAAGGGATTAAGAAAGAAGACACAGAAGCAAAGAGGTTGGAGAATGAGAAGGATGATGCAAAAGCTTTATTTCTACTACAACAAGCTATTGATGAAAGCATTCTACGCAGAATTATGAGATTTGACACAGATAAAGAAGCATGGGATCATATCAAGAATGAAAATCAAGGTACCTCAAAAATGCTTTCAGTGAGACAACAAACCTTGAGACAAAACTTTGATTTATTGTAGATGAAAGAGCAGGAAACAATTCAGCAGTATATCACTCGAGTATTGACAATTGTGAATCATATTAGAGGCATAGGTGCTAATTTAAAGGATGCAAAAGTGGTGTCAAAGGTTATGAGAAATCTTTCTTCAAGATTTGTGCATGTCGTTTTTTTAATTGAAGAAGTAAGAGATATTTCCAAATTATCTCTAGATAAACTAAGCGGGGCTTTGCAAGAACATGAAGTAAGATTCAACCAATTTTTAGATCGACATGAGGATAAAGCTTTTGTGATACAAGGTGATATAAGTTGTTGCATAAACTTTATGAGAAAAAGAGGTAGAAATAATAGAGGCAGAGGAAGAGGTAGTGAATGTCCAAGAGATGGTGGTTATGGCAATCAAAGGTCTGGTGATCAAAAACAATTTTAGAGACAACAATCTAATGGTGATTGGAATTTATGGCAACAAGGAAGATACAATCAAAGATCAATTGGCAGGTTTAGTAGAGGTCAAAGATAGTTTGGTGGACATGGGTATTCTAGAGGAGGTTTGTAGAATGCTCAATGTAACAATTGTAAAAGGTATGGTCACACATAATCTCATTGTTGGACACAATAAAAAATTCTAATGAAGGCTCAAGTTCTTCAGGTAATCAACAATCTAGTGAATATGGGCATTTATTTATAGTACATGAAGGAGAAGAAAGTGAAGATTCATCCATGTGGACCTTGGACAGTGGATGTTCTAGTCATATGGCAGGTGATAGAACTTTATTTTATCAATTAAATGAAATAGACAGGTATAAAGTTCAACTAGGAGATCATAAAGAAGTTGAAGTTGTGGGAATTAGTTCAGTAACAATGACTCTAGCTGAACGGAATGTAAAATTGATTCATGGAGTGAAGTATGTACCTACACTAGCACACAATTTATTGAGTGTGGGTCAGTTAGTTGATAGAGGTTATGATGTGGCATTTAAGAAACATTGCTACAATATTTATAATTCAAAATCTGGTAGAAGCGTCTTGGTTGTGCCAAAGAATAAAAATAATTTGTTCCTTGTGAACTTTGCTAGAATTGGGTGAGTAAATGTAGTTTTTGATTCTGATATCAAGAAGATGAATTGTCTGTTTTGGGTCATCAAAGGTATAGTCATTTGAATTATCAAGGCTTGTAGTTTTTATCTCAATAGCAATCAGTTTCTGGATTCCCTGAGATGAAGAGAGTACATCATCATTATGAAGATTGTGTGTATGGAAAAGCAACAAGAATACCTTTTTAGTCTGGCAGATCATGGAGAGCAAAAGAAAAAAATTACATCTAGCGCATGCTAATGTGTGTGGTCTTGTGCAAATTGATTCTAATGGTGGTTGTATATCTTGAAGTTTAAGCATGAACTCTTCCAGTGTTTTCAAAATTTTATAGATTTTGTAGAAAGACAATCTGGGCATATATTAAAAATCATAAGGATAGATAGAGGGGGTGAATTTCTATCTAGAGATTTTATTTTGTTTTGTGATCAAAGGGGGATGAAACATAAGTTAACATCTCTATATTCTCCTCAGCAAAATGGAGTTGTTGAAAGGAAGAATAGAACCTTAAATGATAAAGCTAGGAGTATGTTGCATGCTAGTAAATTGTCAAACAAGTTTTAGGCTAATGCAATCTTGAATGCTGCATATGTATCTAATTTATCCCCAACATACGCTATTTGTAACAAGTCCCTACATGAGGCTTAGTTTGGTGTGAAACCAAGAGTCTCACATTTAAAGCTGTTTGGTTGTGTGGCATCCTCTCATATTCCTACTCAAAATTTATAGAAATGGGATGATAGAGCAATGAAAGGTGTTCTTGTTGCCTATTATACTGATGCTAAAGCCTAAAGAATTTATATACCAATTACTAAAAAAGTTGTGGTTAGTAGGCATGTGAGGTTTATAGAGAATGAATTCTAGTAGTGGACAGAAATGCAAGATGGCACAAAGAGAATTGTGATACAAGAGATGAAAGCAGATGGTATACAATCATCAAAAAATTCTGGTAGTGTTAATTCTAATGTTACACATAGTGAAAGTGAGGACAGTAGCAGTAATTCTCCAAGAAGGCAATGTGAACAAGCAGATAGTGAGTCCAGTATTGATGCATCACCAACACCGAAAGTCATAACCTTAACAGAATTATATGAATCATGTTCTTTTGCATTGGCTATAACAGATCCTATATTATTTTAAGATGCAAAAAAAAATCCAGTGTGAAGAGAGGCTATTGACACATTCCTTGCGTGTGTGTACCACAAGTGCACAGGTTGTCAAAATAATAAAATACAATGGTGAGTGGCTAGTCGTATCCACAGGGAATAGTGTTCAGAAAATGATTCAAGAGTGGTGTGAACAATATTAATGCAAGTAAAATAAAAAAAAAAGAGGAAAGAGATGCAATAGAATATAAGGAGAGGCAACCGATAGAAAGATGGGGTACCCAGACATTGCTCACCCTAGAACTACTATTTCAAGTGCAAGACTAATCATTATGTCTCCTAATTGATATTTGATGAGTCATGGAAATCTTAAAACACACAGTTCCAAACCTAAGATCAACCATGACTAACCCTACATTATGGCCCGGTGGAAAGAAATACTCTTGACGCCTCACAATATGCAAGGCTTCTTTAAGCTCTAGGGACTCCAAGTGATAAACTCTATTCCCTAATATAGATCTAACCCTTTGGTCCAGACAAAAGACCCCTAGTCACATTTATGCCTCAACACTAACGATTACTTCAATACTTCACTTTGTTACTCATGCAACTAAGCCCTAGTGGAGTTTGTCTTTTAGAACTTCACTCTATCGTGACCGTAAAGAACTCTTAGAATATGGAGGTAGGATAAATCACACCAAAAGGTAAAGGGGATGTTCTGCTACCTCTCGACTCACCCTCTCAGCCCTCTCCAACCTAGCATTGTCTAATCCTAATGAAGTGTCACTCATTCACAAGGATTACCTATATAGATTCTCTACCGTAGTATCACTCTAAGGGAAAATCAATTCAACAAGCATTCAAGGTTGGAACTCAATTAAAACATCAATTAAAGAAATATAATAAAAGATCAAAGAAAAAAAATCATCCTAAGGTTTACAAGTCCAAGCACCCACTAGGAGTTTAGCTCTCCATGGAGCAATATACAATCAACAATGAAATTGAATGTAAAAACATGCAATTCATAAGTAAAACCCCCTTGTAGTCAGTATCGATGGTCTTGTGGAATTACCTCATATTCTCCAAGGATTCCCTCGTCAAACCTAGGGCACACCTCGCTGAATCGACGCCGACGAAAGCTCCCTCAATAACTCTGTTCTGACGGAACGCGATGTCGAAGGCCATAGAATCACTCAAACGACCTAGACAAAGCCTCTAAAAACCCTAGCCGTGAGCGCCTCCAAAATTCTTGAAAACATCTCAAATCGCGTTATTTATATGGTCTAGAATTGAGCATCCACACTAGCGTGTGGAATTTCCTAATGGATGTGCGGATTTCTAGAAATCAATTTCCTGTGAGCTATAAATAGTAACTATTACAATGATTTTTCTACAGTGATTTTCTACATTAACTTCTACAATAACTGCTACAGTATTTTGGCAAAAATGCTCCCAAATCCACTCTTTTCATCAAGGCCACATGAATGGGCACACATCCATGCGGTAGATTGCGTCACGTCTTCAATGTAACCACATTGACAAAGATCTTGCTAGTATTGCACAAGTCTGAACAGATGAGTGTGATTGCCTTTGTGCCCTTTAATTTGTGTGTTCGCTGGAGCATAATGGAGGTTGGCACACACTCACATGTCTTTGAGCACAACTTGTGTCTTCACGTTTGTTCCATCCAAGACTTCATCAACAAATGTACCCATGATCTACTTTTGATTCCTTTCTTCCACAATTGTCTCCACAACCCTAAATGAACAAAAGAACACATATACACACAAATAAGCTATAAATCTGAGAAAAGTAATGCTCAATTTAAGAAAAGAATACTTCGTATTACTTATACACAATCACTTATCAAACTCCCCTACACTTAAGCTTTTTTTTCTCCTCAAGCAAAAATAAAACATTCAGGCATTTAAGAAAGAAAATTGAAAGTGCTTGGCCTTATGTTCACCAAAAGCATGCAAGGAAAACATTCTACAAGTAAGGAAAAATTTCAACACCGAGTAATAAAAAATCAATGCTCTAGCTAAAAAATTGAATAAAAAAGGGCAACAACCCGATAGCGTGTAAGTGTGTGTAAACTCACTCAAGTCAACCCAATGTACACTCCTCAAAGTTCTAATTAAGAGAGACTTATTTATACACAAAAGGAAAAGAGAAGGTAGTAGCTTCACATATCCTCTAAGGTAGCCCTTTCATAGGTGGCCGCCAAAGTGGCTTTCAGACTTTTCAGGTGGTAGCTCTTTCTAACAAGGGAGTATCTTTCACTTATCCCATGAGATAGCTCTTTCTCTCATTAGGGCATAACTAGTATCCGACTTCTGAGAATAGCTTCCTACTTCATAGGTGGTAGCTCTTTCCATCCCCAATTCACAAATAAGCAAACATATTTTTTTTCAATGAAATTAAAACAAGAAACAAACTAAAATAGTCCTTTAAACGTCGAACTTGAGTTTCCACAAGGTTTAATGAGTAAATAGTGCAACAAGTGTCAATCGGGCAAAAATTCCAAAAATTCAAGTAAAAACTTGAACATAAGAACATTCAATGTTAAAAATTCTCCTAAACTTAAGAATACAACCATTACAACTAAGGTGAATCGCCATTGGCTACATGAGTATGAACATTGAATGCATAAGTATAGAACATGTGTAATGTTAACCTTCCCCTCCCCCCTCCCCTCCCCAAAAACCTTAAGATTTATATGGAGCTATATTCATTGAGAGTTGAGTTCCAACGGGTTATGGAGCACAAGCGGCCATGTGAATGTCACATTGACCATGCCAATGACTATTCCTCAAATTCCACTCACAAGACCATTTGCACATGTACACAAGGGGATTCAGTGAAGCTCAACAAAACAAAATAAAGTTGAGTCTATGAAGATATAGAAATAAAATAGAACTCGATACAACTGGAATAAAAGATGAACTCATAAAGAAGATCCTTTCTGAGTAGTACAAGTCTAGAATAAACTGCAGAAATAAAATACGAAAACATAAAGACAAGTAAAGATAGGGACGCCTCAAACGTCGATGTCGGGTGGTGGCTCTGCTACTACTACTACTGATGGTAATGTAGGTGCTGGAGATGCTGAAGGGGTACATGGTCTCATCATAAAGGAAGAAGTCTTGTCTCGCTCAAGTATCTGCTGTAGAATGTCGAGATGCGCCATAACCTCTGTGTGGTTCACTGCCTATGTCATGCGAACCTCAGTCAAGTCATTCTGTAGCATCCCCATAGCACTCTCGAGCCTCTCAAAATGATCATGGACTCGAGATGGAGAAAAGAAGCGCACTGGAGGTGGCTCCTGTGCTGCAAGGGATGCCTCTATCTCCATATGCTCCTCTTGTGACTCCTACATAGCTGAGACCCCTCGGCTGTGTCACCTCCTCCCTCAGCTATCTCTAGTGGGGGTGTCACCATCACAAAGATGCCCAGCCAATACCTCCAGATCATCCCCATCAATCGTATTGTCTCTATCCAAGGGGAGACGGTACAATCATCTTCTTAACCCCCATGATTGAGTCCAATAGACCCATCCTCATGATGAGTCTAGTATTGTACAGGCCTGACACACCCCTTGCATTTGTGTATCACAAGTAATAAAGTACCCCAGTAAGTGGGTAGTCGTATCCATAAGGAATATTGCTTGGAAACACAAGTGATGCTATTTAACTATAGTGTAGATGATTGAAGAGTTGTGTAAAAGATATCAATGCAAGTAAAAATAAATTAAAGAAAGAGAAGCGCAATAGGGATAAGGAGAGATAATCGATAAGAGGATGGGGTACCCGGACATTGCTCAGCCTAGGACTATTATTTCAAGTGCAAGACTACTAGTTAGGCCACCTAATTGACATTCAATGAGTCGTCAAAATCATAAGACACACGGTCTCAAACCTAAGGTCAACCGTGACTAACCCTCACACTATACCCCGGTGAAAAAGGATATTCTCGATGCCTCACACTGTGTGGGGTTGAAAGATACCCTATTCCTTAGTATAGATCTAACCCTTTGGTCCATACAAAAGACCCCTAATCATAATTAAGCCCCAGCACTAAAGATTACTTTAGCGCTTCACTCTGTTACTTGCGCAACTAAGCCCCAGTGGAGTTTGTCTCTTAGCACTTCACTCTACCATGATTACAAAGAACTTTTGGAACGTAGAGGTAGAATAAATCACATCGGAAGGGGAAGGGGACGTTCCGCTACCTCTCGACTCACCCTCTCGACCCTTTCTAACCTTGCTTTGTCTAACCCACATGGTGTGTCATTCATTCACAAGGATTACCAAGATAGATTCTCAACCCTAGTGTCACTGTAAGGGAAAATCAATACAACAAGAATTCAAGGTTGGAACTCAATTAAAATATCAATTAAAGAAGCAAAACATGAGTCAATGAAACAAAATCATCCTAGGGTTTAAAAGTCCAAGCACACACTAGGGGTTTAGCTCTCAATGGAGTAATATACAATCAATAATGAAATCGAATGTAAAAGCATGCAATCCATAAGTAAAATCCCTTGTAGTCTGTATCGATGGTCTTGTGGAGTTTCCTCATCTTCTCCAAGAGTTCCCTCGTCAAGCCTAGGGGACACCTCGCTAAATTGATGCTGACGAAAGCTCCCCCAATAACTCCTTCCGAAGGAATGTGATGTTAAAGGCCGTAAAACCACTCCAAAGACCTAGCCAAAGCCTCTCAAAACACTAGTCGTGAGCGCCTCCAATGATGGGGAAAAGATGAGAAAAGGATTCTTCAAACCGTCTCAGATCACGTAATTTATAAGGGATGGAGTTGGGCATCCACACAGGCATGTGGAATTTCCACACAGCCTTGTGGATTTTCATAAAATGATTTTCTACGAGCTATAAATAGTAACTACTACAGTGCTTTTGCTATAGTGATTTACTGCACTATCTGCTCTATTACTCCGCCAAAATGCTCACGATTCCACTTTTTTCATCGAGCCCACATGATTGGGCACACATTCATGAGGTAGATCGCATCGCGTCTTTATTAAAACCACATTGAAGAAGATCTTGCTAGTATTGAACAAGACGGAACACATGAGTATGACTGCCTTTGTGCCCCTCCACTTTGTGTATTCACTTGAACACAATGAAGGTTAGCACACACCCACATGTCTTTGAGCACAACTTGTGTCTTCATGTTTGTTCAATCCAAAACTTCATCAACAAATGCATCCATGATCTACTTTTGGTTCCTTTCTTCCACAATTGTCTCTATAACCCTAAATGCATAGAAGAACACAAACACACGTACATAAGCGATAAAATCTGAGAAAAGTAATGCTCAATGTAAGAAAAGAATACATACTTTATATTACTAATACACAAGCACTTATCAGGGCCTGAGAAAATCACCACCACTCTAGCATACTGACCCAGGCCACACAATCCACGATAAGCGCGCTGAGGAGTTAGATTGCTAGGGTAATCAGTCGATAACTGATTATACTCCTCAGAATTAGTATAGGCCTTGTCGTACAAGCCCAGTCTGACAGAGAACTGAGTGATCCTCATACTATGGTACTGACTAAACGCACGGAACTGAATGGCGTCAATGCTCGCAAAGCGGTTGTACGATCGGTCAAACTCAAATGACGACAACACCTTTAGAGTCAACATACGGATAGCTATCTCATAAATAGACAATAATCTACCCTAGCTACCCACTGAGAGTAATTCCTCTGCATCATCGGCTATATCATCCCCTAACTAAACCTCCCTAAGTGCGCTCAAGTCTGGGAATCGCATCTGACCGAACTTGAGCTTTGATAGTCACTCAAAATGGACTTGATGCACGGGAATGGCAAATTCCATGTGCTCCGGATCAGGAGAAGGCTCTCGGGGCCACTTGCCGCCCGCTTTATTTGTTCTGTGGACCATATATGCAAGAATTGAAGAGAAATTAATCAATTAAACTCAAAAGTACAACTATGTAGAAAACCATACGATCATATGGAAATTCCACACTCCTATGTGGATCTTCGGGGCGTGGAAGCTGCACGCCCATATTGTAAAAATCCAGAAAATACATCAAAAATTCATTCTAAAAACTCTGTAAAAGCATGCACCAACCATTTACACATGCAATCGAGATAAAACCAGCAAAATAAACAAAACAAATCAAGAATGGGTGAAGAAAATAGGGAGGGGAAACTTACTGACGAAATGAGAATGGAAACTTCAAATGCGGCCGGAAAACTCACTCAAATCTCTATAAATAGACGAAGAAAGGTCGGGAAGATGAAAAGAGACAACGTTTGAGTGTTTGAGAGTTATAAAATGAAGGATTGCGAGTGGATTTTTAAGGAAAATCGCACCTCTTGACATTCTGTGCAAGCACACGGACGTGTGAAAATTACCCACAATCGTGACTCCACATGAGAGTTCAAAGTGGTAGACACACATCCCTGTGTGCTCTCAAGATAGCCTCTTACTGTCCCTGAACTCACCCACACGGGCTTGTGAAAATTCCCCACGCCCGTGTGCTCAACCCACAAGGGCAGCTACGCGCCTCTATAGCCTCTCTATCCTCCTGCAAAATGGCTAAGTGGTCCACACGGGCGAGTGGATGCTTACAGGGGTACTCACAGGGGTACTCACAGGGGTGCTCAAATGCCCCTGTGCCTTCTTGGGATAGAAGAGAAGTCTATACAGAGTTTCACACGGGCATGTAGAAATTACCCACGGGCGTGTACCATTCACAGGGTCATTTTCAAGGGCACACACACGCCCTGTGTCTTCTTGGGATGGAGTCTGAGAACTCTACAGAGATTCACACGCCCGTGTGGAAATTACCCACGGCTGTGTGACAATCACAAGGTCGCTCACAGGGGCATTCACACTCCCCTATGTCTTCGCGGGATGGAGAAGTTGAGTTCTGAATGAAAACACACGCCCGTGTGGAAATTCCACACGGCTGTGTGTCTTCTTTAGATAACTTAGAAAAGTTACAGACTCTGTAGAAAAATTTCTGCAACACTTATGCACATATATAGACTATATAACAATGAAGAACTGACTAGAGAATCATGGAAAACATGCTCAAACGACCAAGAAACCTCACCAAACACAATTAAGCACACTAAAATACCAACAATCCAAGAGTAAAACACAGCAATAGCATGTAAATGATCAAGACATCAATACTGAAGATCTTATTTATGCAAGTACTAAACTAAATCATTGATAAATAGTAAATGCTTGGGTTGCCTCCCAAGAAGCACTTGTTCAACATCACTAAGCCTGACGTACATGATCTTACCTCATGGGGGCTCACGGAGAAAGAATACTTATTTGTCATCGTTACTAACCTCTCCACCAAAGTATGGTTTTAGCTGGTGTCTGTTCACCTTAAATGTACCCTACTATGGATGAGTAATTTCAATAACACCATAGGATGATACTTCGGTTATATATATGGCCCAAACAATCTAGGCTTGAGCTTCCTTGGAAATAGCCGTAGGCAAGAATTGAAAAAAATAACCTGATCACCTACTTTGAAATCTTTCAGATTCTTAATATTCCTGTCATACCACTTCCGAATTCTTTCTTTATAAATCCTCGTGTTCTCATATGCCTTCAACCTCCATTGATCTAACTCGTTGAGATGAAGCATTCTTTGTTCCCCCGCTCTGCTCAAGTCAAAGTTCATTGCCTTGATGGCCCAATAGGCTTTATGCTCAAGCTCCACAGGCAAATGACACGACTTACCATACACCAAGTTATAGGGAATGGTCCATATCGGACTTTTATACACCGTTTAGTGAGCCCAAAGTGTGCCATCCAACTGTTCTGACCAATCCCGTTTTCCTTGTTCCACTGACTTTGTCAAGATTCTCTTAAGCTCTCTATTCGTGACTTCCACTTGACCACTTGTCTACGGTGGTAGGGGGTAGCAAGGCGATGATGCACTCTATAGCTCTTTAACACTTTTTCAAGTTGAGTGTTGCAAAAATGAGTTCCTCTATCACTGATGATAATTTGTGGGGTTCCAAATCGAGTGAATAACCTCTTCAGAAATTCAACCATGGTTCTAGCATCATTAGTAGGCAGATCTTGAGCCTTCATCTATTTGAAAACATAATCCACAGCCAGAAAAATATATTGATTACTATTGGATTTCGGAAATAGTCCAATGAAATCAATACCCCATATATCTAATACCTCACAAAATTGCATCTGATTCTGAGGTATTTCATCCTGTCGCGATAGATTTTTTGCTCTTTGACAACTGTTGCATTGAAGAACAAACTGATGTGCATCCTAAAATAAATTCGGCCAATAGAATCTGACAGCCAAGGCCTTTTTAGCAGTTCTACTTGAAGCATAATGCCCCCCAATCGGTCTGGAGTGACAATGTGCAAGGATGTCCCAACTTTCTTCCGTTGATACACATCTTCGGACCATATGATCCGCACAAATGTGAAACAGAAATGGATCATTCCAAAAGTAATTATTTAAATCACTGAAGAACTTCTTCTTTTGTTGGAGGGTGAGGCTCTGCTTAAGAACTTTCTCTGATAAGTAGTTTGTAAAATCCACGAACCACGGAGTGTCCTTTGATGCCGAACTCTGGACTGAATACAAGTGCTCCTTGGGAAAGAAATCATTAATTTCTTTGTTTGATGGCTCTTGACCTTCACAACCCTCCAATCGAGACAAATAGTCTACAACCACATTTTCATTCCCTTTCTTATCTTTTATCTCCATATCAAACTCTTGCAAAAGTAGGATCCAACTAATCAACCTTGGTTTAGCATCGGCCTTGTTTATGAGATAATGGAGTGCCAAATGATCAGTGAATACAGTGACCCTAGATAAGATGAGGTATGGTCTGAACTTGTCAAAAGCAAACACCACTGCTAACAACTCTCGTTCTGTAGTTGTATAATTTTCTTGAGCACTCGTGAGAGTCTTTCTAGCATAATAGATCATTTGGAATTGCTTATCTTTCCTCTCACCCAAAACTGCTCCAATAGCATAATCACTCGCATAGCACATGAGCGTGAAGGGTTTGTTCCAATCTGGCATGAATAAAATAGGTGCTTAAACTAATTTCTCCTTCAACAAATTGAAATCAACCAAGCAATCATCTCCAAAATCAAAGGGCGTATCTTTTTCAAGGAGTTTCATTAATGGTTGAGTGATTCTCTAAAAATCCTTGATGAACCTCCTGTAGAAACTTGCATGCCCCAAGAAACTATGAACTCCTTTCATATTTGTAGGCAGAGGAAGTTTTTCTGTGACTTCAATCTTCACCTTGTCGATCTCCATCCCTACTTGGGAAATCTTATAACCAAGGACAATGCCCTCTTGGACCATAAACTGGCATTTTTCCCAATTAAGAACAAGATTTGTTTCCTCACATCTCACCAACACTCTCTCCAAGTTCCTCAAGTAAATGTCAAAGGAGTCTCCAAATACTAAGAAATCATACATGAACACCTCCATGATGTCTTCTAAGAGATCATAAAAAATGACAGTCATGCAGCATTGAAATGTCGCCGATGCATTGCACAATCCAAAAGGCATTCTTCTATAAGCAAAGGTCCACTATGGACAAGTAAATGTTGTCTTCACTTGATCTTCTAGAGCAATAGGAATCTAAAAGTATCCTAACATACCATCAAGGAAACAATAAAACTGATGCCCTCTCAATCACTCCAACATCTGATTGATGAATGGTAACGGGAAACGATCCTTTCTAGATGCATCGTTTAGCCTCCTGTAATCAATGCATACACGCCACCCTGTGACCATTCTGGTTGGAATCAACTCATTTCTTTCATTTCTCACCACTGTCATTCCTCCTTTCTTCAGAACTACTTGAGTTGGGCTCAGCAAAGCACTATCGGAGATGGGGTATATAATTCCTGCATCCAACAGCTTCACCACCTTTGCCTTAACAACTTCCTCCATGTTCGGGGTCAATCTTCTCTGAGGTTGAATCACAAACTGGTAATTGTCCTCCATTATGATTTTATGAGTGCAAAATGAGGGATTGATGCCTTTTATAACAGAAATCTTCCAAGAAATGGTAGATTTATGTCTCTTCAACATGCTCACAAGCTTGTCCTTCTGATTGTAGAGAGGTTTGAAGCTACAATGATAGGGAGCTTTGATTTTTTCCATTAGAAAAGCATATTCCAAATGTGCTGGCAAAGTTTTAAGCTCTAGCTTGGGTGGTTCCTCAATGGATGGTCACAATCTATTCTCCTTCAATCTATCAATTTCCTTAAACTGTGTTAAATCTTGTTCGAGAACATTCTCCAGACCGTGCGCTTATGCATTTGATCCTAAATGATCTTCAACAACATCCACATTTTTATTTTACAAATTTCATGTGTTGTATTTGCCACCCCCAATGAGAAAATTTCATTCCTTTGTTCTTGATAGGAAGAATCAAACTGAGCAAAGACCCTTTCAAACTTCCTTCCAACTAATAGCTCACAAATGATAGCGCTGACTTTTCAAACTGATCAAACACGCTATCCAGCTCATAATTTTGATCCTAAATCTCATTAATATGATCAACAATAGAGTCTTTCGCGAGATGGCCAATTGTGGTTTGTTCATGCATAAAACAATATGAAGTGGACTGTATTGCAAACAACTGCATCTTCAGTTCTATATCTTCAACCAATCCAGTGATTGTTTCAAATATTTCAGTTACATTGACAATCTTTTTTGAAATTAAAGAAAAAGGAAGAATCAGAATGATGGAAGACTAAAAAAGTGTGAAATAGAACAAGTGATAAATAGCTAAAATAGCAAAGTGCAAAATGCTTCACAAAATGCCTATTCCCTGGCAACGGTGCCAAAAACTTGACACACCCCTTGGGTGTGTGTACCGCAAGTGCACGGGTTATCAAAGTAATAAAGTATCCCAGTAAGTGGATAGTCATATCCACAGGGAATAGTGCTTGGAAACATAATTATTGCTATTTAACTATAGTGAAAATGATTCAAGAGTAGTGTGAACAATATCGATGCAAGTAAAATAAAGAAAAGAGAAAAGAGACGCAATAGAATAAAAGCAGAGGCAACCGATAGAAAGATGGGG
The DNA here is from genome assembly GCF_009730915.1 of Dioscorea cayenensis subsp. rotundata. NCBI lineage: Eukaryota > Viridiplantae > Streptophyta > Magnoliopsida > Dioscoreales > Dioscoreaceae > Dioscorea > Dioscorea cayenensis. The sequence goes on along the minus strand of NC_052488.1, from coordinate 6,014,325 downwards.
CACTCAGACATTGCTTAACCTAGGACTACTGTTTCAAGTGCAAGACTAATCATTATGTCTCCTAAATGATATTTGATGAGTCATGAAAATCCTAAAACACACGGTCCCAAACCTAAGGTTAACCGTGACTAACCTGGTAGTGATGAGTGACCACCAGGAAGAACAAGATCATTAGCAGACGTATATAATTCTTGCTCCTTTGCTCTTCTTATGAATGATCCACAGGTGTATGAAGATGCCATAGAACATGAAGAGTGGAAATAGACAATGGATGCTAAGGTAGCAGCAATTCAAAGCAATGATACTTGGGAATTGACTGAGCTACCGTCTGGGAAGAAGACCCTGGGGCTTAAATGGGTATACGACACCAAACTTGGTGCGGATGGAGAGATCCAGAAGTGCAAGGCGAGGCTGGTAGCAAAGGGTTATGTCCAGCAGCATAGTCTGGACTACGATGAGATCTTAGTACCTGTGGCTTGGATTGGAGATTTAGGTGAGATCAAACTCTTCCTGGGATTGGAGATTTTTCAATCAAATGAAGAAATTCTTATCTTACAGAAGAGATACATTGAAGAACTTCTTTCACAAATGAATATGGAACACTGCAAGCATGTGGAGACCCCGATGGGAGTAAATGAGAAGTTCTCAGAAGGAGAGGAGGAGGAATTGATAGATAGTACACTGTACAGAAGCCTCATTGGCAAACTGCTCTACATTGTGCATTCTAGACCAGACATATGTTATGCTGTTAACTTCTTATCAAGGTTTATGAGCAGGCCATGCGTAGAGCATCTCAGTGGAGCAAAGAGGGTCTTGAAGTATCTTGCAAGAACTCAGTCGCTTAGCTTATTCTACTCCAGTGAAAGCAACAGAATTCTTAAGGGGTTCACAGATAGTGATTGGGAAGGTTCTCTTTGTGACAGGAAGAGCACCTCAGGAGCATTGAGCACATCTATTTGGAGGGGCACAAAGGCAGTCACGCTCGAGCATTCCGACTTATGCATATAAGAACAAGAGCCCCGCCAACATGTACATCATTGAAGAAGCAAGTGATTCACGACGTGAATGTGTGCCCGTTTGCGTTACCCCGATGAAAGTATGGAATTGGGAAGTTAATCAGGTCGAAGACTATAGCAGAACACTGTAGCAATTACTGTAGCAATACTGTTCACAGCCGGCCGAGAAACAGAGAATCCACACGGGCGTGTGGAAATTATCCACGGCCGTGTGGAAATTCCGCACGGGCGCGTGTTCCGTACACGCCCGTGTAGTCGCCCGATTCCAGCCCTATTTAAAGCCGATTTCAGCCCCGATTTCAGTATTCTTTTCTCCATCTTTTCCCCAACTTGTGAGAGGACTTCGGCTAGGGTTTCGATGGGTATTGGCCAAGGTTTTGGGGAAGTTCTACGGCTCCGACATCGTGATTCCATTAGGAAGAAGGTTGGTAGGGGAGCTTCGATCGAGGCGTATCCTATACCGGACGAAGGAATCTTTGGACGACGAGTAGAGGACTCTCCACAAGACCATCGATACGATCATCGAGGGGGTTTCTTTATGGATTCATTGCTTTTACATTCGATTTCTTTGATTGTATTAAGCTCCATGGAGAGCTAAACCCCTAGTGGGTACTTGGATGATTGCGAACCCTAGGATGTATTCGTTTCATTGAACTTCTTTATTATGCTTTCAATAAATTGATGTTTATTGTGAGTTCCAACCTTGAATGCTTGATTGTATGAACATTTCCCCTAGAGTGACACTAGGGTTGAGAGTTCTTGTTGGTAACCTTGTGAGTGAGTAACACACCACTAGCGTTAGACAAAGCTAGGTTGGAGAGGGTTGAGAGGGTGAGTCGAGAGGTACAGGAGCGTCCCCTTTCCCCTCCGACGTGATAGATTCTACCTCCGTTCCTCGAGTTCTTTGCGGCCATAATGGAGTGAATGGTCTAAGGGATGAACCTCCGCTGGGCCTAGTTGCGCGTGCAATGGAGTGAAGCGTTGAGAGGATCTTAGTATCTAGGGCTTAATTGTGGCTAGGGACCTTCCATCTGGACCAAAGGGGTAGGTCTATATTTAGGAAGAGATTTATCACTTGGAATCCCTAGAGCTCATTGCAACTCTATGCGAGTGCGAGGTGTTGAGATTGTTCGATTTCTCCTCCGGGACATGTATAGAGTTAGGCATAGTTGACCTTAGATTTGGGACTATGTATGTAAGGATTTCCACGACTCACCATTGCATTGATTAGGAAACATAATAGAGAGTTCTTGCACTTGAAGCGATCATCCTAGGTGAAGCATTATCCGAGTACCCCATCCTTTATCGATTGCCTTACCCTCTTCTTACTTTTGCTCTTTCACTTGTTGTTTTTATTGTTGAGAATTGAATCAATTTCACACTTATCACTATTGATATTCCACATAGCTAAAAATCAAATTAAGTATTTTCACTCCCTACTCCCTGTAGATTCGACCCCGCTCACCCGGGATTATTACTTCGACAAGCCCGTGCACTTGCGGGATATAAGCAAGGGGAACTTGTCAACCATAAATTGTACTGTTCTGCTTCTTGCAACCTTCCTTACGGGCATAAACTGTGGTCATAAGCTCCTCTGGTTAATCCTTACGAGCATTCTTACTGGCTTAAGCCTTGCCTGTAAGGTACTTTGAATTGGCTCTAAATCCTTCTCATAAGCATGATAAGTGCTTGTGTACTAAGAATACAAAGTATTCTTTTCTTACGATGAGCATTACTTTTATCAGGTTTTATCACTAATACCTGTGTTTTTGTGTTCTTTTGCGCATATAGAGTTGTGGAGCCAAATAGAGAAGAAAGGAGCCAAAGTAGATTGCAAATGCATTATGTTGATGGAATCTTGAAGTGGACACATGAGAAGACACAAGTTGTGCTCGAAGACATATGAGTGTGTGCCAACCTCCATTATGCTTGATGAAATATGTAAATTGAAGGGACACAAAGGCAGTCACAGTCATGTGTTCCAACTTGTGCAAGTCTAGCAGGATTCCCGTCAAATTTACTTTTACTTGAAGATGCAACGCGATCTACAGCATAGACATGTGCCCGTTTGTGTTGTCTTGATGAAAAGTATAAATTTGGGAGTATTTGGGCGGAGCACTGTAGCAAGTTGTAGCAATTTACTGTAGCAGATTAATGTTTACAGGCTACTGAAAAACAAAGTTCTGCAGATTCACAAGGCCGTGTGGAAATTCCACACGCCCGTGTGGATTCCCGATTCCAGCCCTATATAAAGCCGCGATTCAGCCCGATTTCAAAATCCACTTTTCCATCTTTTCTCCATTTTTTCACCAACTTTAGAGAGGCCTGTGGCTAAGGTTTAGAGAGGCTTTGGCAAGGTATTTGGAGTTGTTCTATGGCCTTCAATACCACGCTCTGTCGAAAGATAGTTATTGGGGGAGCTTTCGTCAGCATCGATTCAGCGAGGTGTGCCCTAGGCTTGACGAGAGAACCTTTAAGAGGCCGAGACTACTCTACAAGACCATCGACATGAATACCAAGGGGATTTTATTCATAGATTGCATCTCTTTATTTTTGACTTCATTGTTTATTGTATTTTGCTCCATGGAGAGCTAAACCCTTAGTGGGTGCTTGGACTTGTAAACCCTAGGATGATATTGTTTCTTTGACCTTTTATTATGATTTTCTTAATTAATGTTTTTAACTAAGTTCCAATCTTGAAAGCTTGTTGTGTTGATTTTGCCTTAGAGTGACACTAGGGTTGAGAATCCGTCTTGGTAATCTTTGTTGATGAGTGACACACCATGAGGGTTAGACAACGCTAAATTGGAGAGGGTTAAGAGGGTGAGTTGAGAGGTAGAGAGCGTCCCCTTTCCCTCTGGTGTGATTTACCCTACCTCCATGTTCTAAGAGTTCTTTGCGGTCACAATAGAGTGAAATGCTAAGAGACGAACTCTGCTGGGCTTAATTGCACAGCAACAGAGTGAAACGTTGAAGTAATCCTTAGTATCTGAGGCTTAATTGTGACTAGAGGTCTTTCGCCTAAACCAAAGGGTTAGATCTATATTAGGGGATAGGGTTTATCACTTGGAATCCCTAGAACCTAAAGCAACCTAGCACAGTGTGAGATATCGAGACTGAGAGATTTCTCCACCGGGGCATAGTGTAGGATTAGTCACGGTTGACCTTAAGTATTGGGACCGTGTGTTTAAGGATCTCCATGACTCATCAGACATCAATTATGAGGCATAATGATTGGTCTTGCACTTGAAGCAATAATCCTCGGGGGAGCAATGTCCAAGTCCCCCACTTTCTATTGATTGTCTTTCCTCTCATTTTATTGCGCCTCTCTTTCTTATTTTCTTTAGTTCTTTTCATATTGATTTTGTTCACACCAATATTGATTCATCATCACTTTAGTTAAGTAGTAATCTTTGTGTTACTGATCACTATTCCATGTGGATTCGACTACTCACTCACCGGGGTATTATTACTTCGACAAACCCGTGCACTTGAGGGTCACACGCAAGGGGTGTTTTAGAGCATAAGATTGCCCGTAAGGTTTTCTGATTTTGCCTTACGGCCATAAGCTACTCGTAATACAATGATGCTGAGAGAGCTCCAAACTCAGAGTTCTAGGTATAGAATACTTCCTTTGGCTCTCACTTGTCTTTAAGCACTACCCTAAGCATGTTCAATACAAAACACACTGTATTTAGCATCGAATTTCATAATATAATTCTAAAGCATGCCAATTAAGTGTACAAATTGATATAAAATACATTAATATTGTACACTCATTAGTGGTCAAATTTTGTTGGTGTAGACTGTTTATACCAATAGAATTTGCTGACTATCAGAATAAGTCAGCCATTTATTGGCACTTAATTTTCAGTTGGTATAAATAGTATTATATAATGATTGACTCTTATCTATAGTAATGGTCAAGTTCTGAATATGGGGATGTCAATGGGGCGGGGATTTATCGGGGGACACATTCCCCAGCCCCTGCCCCGATTTTCTACATCCATCCCTGACCCCGGCCCCGAACCCGAATATGGGGATTTTTTTCCCGTCCCCGTCCCCACGGGGATTTTTCGGGTTCGGGGATTCCCCGGCCCCGAATAATAAATTAAAATATTATTATTATTATTTTATTTAAATATTATATTGTATAATAATTTTTCTAGAAATCAATGAAATTTAGCAACTCCACTTGGCATACAAAAAAAACACCCTAAAAAGCATTCATCTCATAGAAAAAAAAATAAAACAAAGCATTCAATAGTGGGTCCGTTTGTTGCAAACGATAAAATTTTTAAAAATCTCCTCGGCTAGCATCCAATCTTCTTGAGTTGGTGTAGAAATAAAATTTGGGTCCGTTTGTTGCAAACGATAAAAAACATCTTTTTATTCTAAAGCAACACTAAGCATCAAATATGTAGAATTCCATCGAGTCTTACAATCAAGCATCAATTGTTTAAAATAATTTATGTTCAAAATTTGCACATTTTCCTTGAAAGTTTGTAGCCTTTTTGGTGTGGCTGTCCAAAAATAAACACTATTTCTAACCCTCTCTATTCCATCACCCATAATCTTTAACCTATCTTGAACAATTAAATTCAAAATATGTGCACAACAACGCATATGAATCAATTTTCCATGCAACAAGAGATGATTAGGATTGAGCTTAGACACTAGGATGTCAACCATGGCCTCATTAGTAGTGCAATTATCAACCGTCAAAGTGGACAACTTTCTTTCCATGTTCCAATCAAATATGCATTTCAACAATTCTTTATAGAGAGCGACCGATGTATGTGGACAAGGCACATAAACAAACCTAACAAATTAAGACAAAATGCATAACTATAAGAAATATAATATCATATAAGCTTACTTGTATAATTCTAATAATTCAAAATAAATTTAATAAACAAACTATTAAACATACCTCAAAACCAAACTTTGCAAATTCCAATTGTTGTCAATAAAATGTCCCGTGATAGCCATGAATCCTCTCTTTTGATTTGAAGCCGTCCACATGTCGGTAGTTATTGCAACCCTACTTAAATTCTTATTCAAAATATCCATTATCTTGGATTTTTCATTAGCATATATCTTCATGATATCATTTTTTATTGTGTTCCGAGAAGGAATTTTGAACATTGGTTGAAGATTTGCCAAATATTTTTTGAACCCATAATGTTCAACATTGAAATTGGGTATTCATGCATTACTATCATACTAGCAAGATCCTTTTTTGAAGATTCTTGTTCAAATGTGTAATCGCTTACACACATTTTTCCATCCGCCTTCCATTGTTGTTGCACTAATGTTTTGTCTTATATTGTTAAAAGGCCTCATTTTGCAAACTTTATGATGGTCATGCAAGTGTCTTGTTCCATTCTTGCTTCCTCCTCCAAGTAATTTCTTACAATAATTACATTCCGCTTTTTCGGATTCACCAACTTTGATCTTTTTAAAATGTTTCCAAACAATTGATTTCAATCTCTTATCACCAACTTATGTCCTTTCTTTACAAACTTGAGTAGGAGTGTCTATAGGTGACTCATTTGGTGACTCAATAGGAGAATCGAGTGGAGTTAGTGAGCAACTAATTCCTATAGCGGATTGACTTCTACCAATCGGAGTGGAAAAATCACCACCTTGAGATGACATCACTTCTCTAAAAAAAAAATATATGCATATATGTTAATTAATTGTTTTAAATTAAATTTATTAGCAATAAAAATTGATAAAATAAACCCGACTAAATGCATTTTATGAAGAAATCGAAAATGTAGTCCATGACAATGAAAAAATAAATTAATAGCTCAGATTCATCAAATATATATATATATATATATATACATTCATCTAATTTGAATCCATTTCCACATTTAAATCCATTAATAGCTCAGATTTGTTACCCGGTTATTGATGCTTGAATCTTGACAGGAGGTAGAGGATGGGCGTGCTTGGCAGTCAGTGGTTGATGCTCACAGCTTGATGGGAGGGAGAAGATGGTGGTTGATGCTCACAGCTTGATGAGAGGGAGAAGATGGTGGTTGATGCTCACAGCTTGATGAGAGGGAGAAGATGGATGGTGCTGGCGGCGCAAGAGGATGGTGCTGCGTTAGGGTTTTCAGACTTTTTGAGATCGTGGATCATGGTGTGAAGACCTTTGTGTGAAGACCACTGTTAATATTTGGGCTGAAAACTCTGAGGCCTTGGAGAAGGCCTTTGTGGAAGCCATCACTAAATTGGGCCGAGTTGGTGTGAAGACCGGATCCCGAGGCAACATCCGACGGGACTTTGGTGTCCTTAATTAATAGCTTGTTTTTATTTTTAATTTTTGTTAATTAGAATTAAAATAAATGTTTCCATGTGGGGTTTCATGTGCCTTTCTTGTTATTTTCAATTGGAATAAATTATTTGCATTGATTAAATATCGGCCCATTAATTAACAAGTAACAATTTTATAAAAAAAAAATAAATTTTTTTTTTTACTTAATCTTGAAATCTCATTATTATTGGTAACATGTACTTCATTCATTTTTAAAGAATTAGTGGATTCAGATTAACGGGTAACAAATCCGTTACTGTAGCAATAATATCATCATAATATAAATATATTTGTGCTTATTAATTATTTCAAATAAGATAAAAAAATATGCCTTTATATTATGAGTATTATGATGAATGTTTTTTTTTTATTTTGTTTTAGTTCATTTCATTTTTATTTTAAATTTTTGGTTATTGAAAAATAGCCAGTTATTTTATTTTCATTGATCACTTATCCTATCCATTGCCAATTGGCAATTGGAAAGAGATGAAAAGAGACTATATTTTTTTTTATTTTGTTTTGTTTGGTTTATTTGATTTTATAAGAAAATTTAAATTAATGGTTATTTAAAAAATAGTTTGTTATATCCATTGATCACTTATCCAATCTATTCATCATTTAATCTAGAGTATTGCTTTATTGACTTAGAAATGCTAAATTGCTAATCAATTCTATTTCTTAATTGATACAAATAATGTTTTATTTTTTTTAAACATAAATACGTAACTTTCTTTTATTCATGATATTGAGACTCTATTCATTTAATTTTTATACTAGTATTCATTTAATTATTAATAATTTTCTAATTAAATAAATATGTGGGTTTTTATTTAAATATTTCATATTTATAACATATAATATATATATATATAATATTTAAATTAAATATTTACTATTTCGGGGCCGGGGCCGGGGCGGGGCGAGGCGGGGAGGGTATTCCCCGGCCCTGGCCCAGACCCCGACGGGGAATTTTTTCCGGGCCCCGGCCCCTGCCCCGATCACCGAAAAAATTCCCCGACCCCGGCCCCGACGGGGCGGGGAATCGGGTTCCCAGTCGGGCCCGGGGCCCATTGACATCCCTAGTTCTGTTGATACAAATAGTTTATACCAATAAAATTCTATATCTATTATAATAAATCAAATATTTATGACATATTTCAGATTGTTGATCTTGCTACCACTCGTGAGAAGTGGAAATATCTTGAACGCCGCTACTATAGTTCCAGTCAGACGAAGCTCTATACCAGGCTCTCACCAATCTCGAGCAGGACGAGGACACAGTCGATCAATTCTACAGTTGGTATTGTACCCTATGGTGTCAGATTAATGCTCTCACTCCTCCATATTGTGTTGTTCATGCTCTCCAAATTCTCACTTGTTTTAAGTCTTGCTCTCGTCATCGTAGCCATGATGAGACACGGCATATGTATGAGTTCATTATGAGTCTTCCCCCTGAGTTTTAGGCGACTCAGGCTCAGTTACTTCATGCTCCATCAGACTATTATTTGGATGAGGCCTTCACTTTTGTTTGTGCTGAGGGAACCCTCCTTTGGGCTTAGTCCATAGAGGAGTAGTGCTCTTGCTGTCTCTTACCTTCCTTCTGTCTCTTCAGCCTCCTCCTCTACTAGACATCCAATTCCCTCTACTACATCATCTCAGTCTTTTTTCTAGCTGAAACAGACTATGACTTTTCACTATTGTGACATACTTGGTCATCTTGAGTGTGATTACCGAAAGAAGCAGCGTAAACTTCAGTGTACTACTTTATATAGTACTTTTACACCGGCTCCACCTCTTTTCCCACTGCCTCACTCTCCCCAGGCACATTCTGTATAGACTTATCCTGGTACACCTCCTCCTACTTCATCATCTCCTGCTCCGCTGTCTGTTACTGATTAACAGCTATTGGCGATGTTAAGACAGTTCCAGTAGTCCCATTTAGCAAACTCCACTGGCCATGCGTGGTCGGCTCAGGTTCCTCCCTCCTCTTTAGATAATTCCTGTCCTCTCTGGCTTTTTGATTATGGTGCTTCACTTCACATGACTCCTGATGCCACTCATCTTCATCATTCCCATCCACCATTACATGTCACACGTGTTCACACTGCTGATGGCACACTCCTTCCTGTTTCATCTACTATCTTTCATCTAATTTTTTTTCTATTCCTTCTGTCTTCCATTAACAACACCCTTTGCGTGTGTATACCTCAAGTGCATTGGTTGTCAAAGTAATGATTACCCTGGTGAGTGAGTTGTCATATCCATAGGGAATAGTGATTAGAAACACAAGAATTGCTATTTAACTATGAGGAAGATGAATCGATAGTAACACCTCGATGAAAGCTTCATATTATTTATACACAATGTAATGCTCAATGTAAGAATAGAATACTTCATATTATTTATACACAGGCACTTATCAAACTCCCCCACACTTAAGCTTTTGCTTGTCCTCAAGCAAAAATAAAACATTAAAGCATATAAGAAGGAATATTAGAAATGCTTGGCCTTAGGTTCACTAGAAGCATGCAAGGGAAGCATTCTACAAGCAAGGCAAAATTCCAACACCGAATAAGAAAATATCAATGCTCTAGCTAAAAACTCAAATAAAAAAGGACAACAAACCCGAAATCGTCTAAGTATTTGTAAACTCACTCAAGTCAACCCACCGTGTCTATGACTATTTCTAATTTTCTATACTCACAAGATCATCTGCACATATACACAAAGGGGTTCAACAAACCTCAACAAAAATAAAATAAAACTCGAGTCTATAAAGATATGAAAATGAAATACAACTCGAGACAATGAAGATAAAAGATAAACTCAGAAGGAGGATCTTTTCTGACTGATACAAGTCCAATATAAATGCACAAATAAAAATACTAAAACAAATGAAGAAACTAAAGTATAGACACCTCAAGCGTCAATGTCTGCTACTGTCTACTCTGCTGCTACTGCTAGAGAAGATACTGAGGCTGGTGGATCAGTCAGTATTGCTGGAAATGGTTATGGTGGTGCTGGTGATGCTTTAGGAGTACGGGGTCTCATTACGAATGGAGAAGTCGTGTATCGCTCTAATAGATGTTGTAACATGTTAAGACGCGCCATCACCTCCGTGTGGTTCACATCCTATTTCGCGCGAACCTCAGCAATCTCAGCCCGTAGTACCCCTACAGCACTCTCGAGCCTCTCAAAATGATAATAGGCTCGTGATGGAGAAAACATGCACACACGAGGTGGCTCCTATACTGCAGGTGGTACCTCGGTCTCCATGTGCTTAGGCTGAGGCTTGAGCACAGGTTATGAACCCTCGGCTGCACCTCCCTCGGCATCGATTGGCTCTGGTGGGGGCATATTCATCACATACACCCCATCTTGATACCTCCTAATCATACCCATCAGTCGCATAGTCTCCAAGCCGACAGGTGCTGGTACTACAATCTTCTTAGCTCCCTTGATCGCGTCCAGAAGTGCCATACCCATGATGAGTCTCATAATATACAGGCCTGAGAAGATGACTCCGACTCTGGCGTACTGGCCTTGGTGGCGCAAGTACTCGGCCAGGATGTAGCCAAGATGAATCGGCTCGCTCTAGAACATGGAGTGCAAGTACTCATGTCTGTTCAGTACCTTGTGTTGTCACTACGCCCGTTCACCGATCAGCTGAGAACGGCGTGGATGTACTTGTATGCTGGTCGAGAAAGGGAAGTAGCCTTGGACACTCCCGGCTAATACTGGCCCTGACCATATAGTGTCTTGCATGCTCTCTGAGGGCTGAAACTGCCCATCAGTCGGTAGTCAATCGTACTCCTCAATATCCATAAACGCATCATCATATAAACCCAATCTGACTGAAAACTGTGCAAGGCTCATACTGTGATATTGCCAGAAATCTCTGAACTGTATGGCTTTGATACTATCAAAACTCTTATAAGACAGGTCAAACTCGAAGGATGCTAACACCTTCAATGTCAGCATACGAATAGCAGGCTCACAAATAGACAATAATCCATGCCAACTGCCTATGGTAAGGAGCTTCTCAACCTCATCAGCCATGTCATCTGCAAGCTGAGCCTCCCTCAAAGAACCCAACGACTGGAAAACGAGTCTGTTCAAACTTAAGCTTCGCGAATCTCTCAAAACGAGCCTGATGCTCGGGAATTGCAAAGAATTAAAAAGAACCTCTCAAAACTGTGATATGTTCCTACTCTGGAGAATGCTCACGTGGACGCTTGCTGGCTTGCTTGTTTGTCCTGGGGGCCATGTCTGCAAGAATTAAAAAGAAATTGATCAAATAAACTCTTAAAATAATATTGCAGAAATCCACATAATCGTGTGGAAATTCCACACACCCGTATGGATCTACGGGGCATGAAAACTTTACGGCCACTATGCAAAAATCAAAGAAATACATCATAAAATTGTTCTAAAATCATTTTAAAACATGCACCAGCCATTTAAACATAGAAACAAAGCAGCATTCACCAGTTTAATTAAAATAAATCAAGATTGACGAAAGGAAAAAAAGAAAGAGGGCTTACAGATGAAATAGAGATGGAAAACTTCAAATACGGCTGAAATATACCCCTAGAACGCTATAAATAGACGGTGAGGAGTCGGAAGAGTGAAGAGAGGTGTCGTTTGAGCCTTTTAGGAGTTATAAAATGAAGAGACATGAGTGTTTTATAAGGAAAAGTCACGCCTGTTCACTGTCTTCACATCCACGCGGGGGTGTAAAATTACCCACGCCCATGTGACTCCACAGGAGGGCTCACAGGGGCAGACACACGCCCCTATGTGTTCTTGGGATGACCTCTGAACACATCCACACGGGCGCGTGGAAATTCAGCACGCCCGTGTGCCAGACCCACAGAGGCACCCACACGCCCCTGTGGCTTCTATGTCCACAAGAAAAAATTTCTAAGTGTTTCATATACCCGTGTGGAAATTCCACATGGGCGTGGATCTTCACAGGGGCAACTCACAGGGGCACTCACACGCCCCTGTGTGCTCTCGGGATGGAGGAGAACTCTACGTAGAGTTTCACACGGGCGTGTGAAAATTATCCACGCCCATGTGTATTTCATAGGGTCATCTATAGGTACAGACACACGCCCCTGTGTCTTCTCGGGTTAGCTTCTGAGAACCCTGCAGAGAAACACACGCCCGTGTGGAAATCATCCACTTGCGTGTGACCATCACAAGATCATTCACAGGGGCACTCACATGCCCCTATGTCCTCTCCGGATGAGCTCTGAACGGAAAAACACGCCTGTGTGGAAATTCCACACCCCGCGTGTCTTCTCTGGATGACTTAGGAAAAAATGTTAGACTCTGCAAAAAATTTCTGCACATTTACATATACTTAGAGCCTGCCTATATCATGCAAAACTAACCAGAGATTCATGAAAAAAATGGTTAAACGATCAAGAAACTTCACCAATCACAATTAAGCACACGCAAACACCATTAATCCATAAGAAAAACACAGCAAAAGCATGCAAAAATCAAGACACCAACACTCAAACCCTTATTCATGCAAACACTAAACTAAAACCTAGAAAATGCTAAAGACTTGGGTTGCTTCCAAAGAAGCGCTTGTTTAACGTCACTACGCTTGACGTACCTGACCTTGCCTCACGGGGACTCATAGAGAAAGAATACTTCCTTGTCATCATTACTCACCTCTCCTCCAAAGTATGGTTTAAGTCAGTGTCCGTTCACCTTAAATGTGTCCTTCTCCGGATGAGTGATTTCAACAGCACCATGGGGTGACACTTAAGTTACAGTATAAGGCCCAAACCATCTAGATTTGAGCTTCCCCGGAAATAACCGTAGGCGAGAATTGAACAACAACACTTGATCGCCGACTTTGAAATCTTTCGAATTCTCGATATGCTTGTCATCCCACTTCCGGATTCTTTCCTTGTAGATCCTTGCATTCTTATATGCCTTCATCCTCCATTCGTCCAACTCATTGAAATGAAGCATTCTTTGTTCACCCGCTTTCGTCAAGTCAAAGTTCATAGCCTTGATTGCCCAGTAGGCCTTATGCTCAAGCTCCAAAGGCAAATGAAATGACTTACCATGCACCAAATTATAGGGTGTAGTCCCTATCTGAGTTTTATATGCCGTTCGGTGAGCCCAAAGTGTGTCATCCACTAACTTTGTCAAGCTTCTCTTGAGCTCTCAATTTGTGACTTCCACTTGGCCACTTGTTTGCGGATGGTAGGGGGTAGCAAGGCGATGATGCACTCCATAGCGCTTCAACACTTTTTCAAGTTGAGTGATACAAAAATGAGTTCCTCGATCACTGATGATAATTTGTGCGGTTCCAAATTGAGCGAACAACCTCTTCAGAAATTTTACCATGGTTCTAGCATCATTAGTGGGAAGATCTTGAGCCTCCACCCATTTGGAGACATAGTCAACAGTCACTAGGATATATTGGTTACCATTGGATTTCGGAAAAGGTCCCATGAAATCAATACCCCAAACATCGAACACCTCACAAAATTGCATTGGATTCTAAGGCATTTCTTCCCATCATTACAAATTTCCAGCCCTTTGACAATTGTCGCATCGAAGAACAAACTGATGTGCATTAATAAGTGCTTGTGTATTAGTAACACAAAATATTCTTTTCTTATGATGAGCATTAATTTTCTCAGATTTTATCGCTAATACATGTGTATTTTTGTTCTTTTGTGTATGTAGGTTTGTGGAGACAAATATAGAAGAAAGAAGCCAAAGTAGATTGCGAGTGCACTTAGTTGATGAAATCTTGGAGTGAACAAACATGAAGACACAAGTTGTGCTCAAGGACATGTGAGTGTGCTCCAACCTCCGTTATGTTTAAGGAAATATGCAAATTGAAGGGACACAAAAAAGACAGTCACACTCATGTGTTCGGACTTGTGCAAAGTTAGCAAGATTGTCATCAAATGTGCTTTTATTTGAAGATACAACATGATCTACAGCATAGATGTGTGTCCGTTTATGTTGCCTTGATGAAAAGTGTGGATTCAGGAGTATTTTTGGCGGAGTACTGTAGCAGATTACTGTAGCAAATCACTGTAGTAATTTACTTTAGGACTTACTGTTCACAGCCCACTGAAAATTGAATTTCTACAGATTCACACGGGCGTGTGGAAATTTCACACGCCCGTGTGGATGCCTGATTCCAGTCCTTTTTAAGTCACAATTTCAACTCGATTTCAGAATCCTTCTTTCCATCCATTCTTCATCTTTTCCCCATCTTTGGAGGTACCAGCGGCTAGGGTTTTGAGAGGCTTTGGCAAGATTTTTGGAGTGGTTCTATGGCCTTCAACACCGCATTCCTTCGGAAGAGAGTTAAGATAGTGCCTTCATTTGTAGTCTCCATTGAAGTTTTTCCTCAACAATTGCTTCTTTTCTCTTCATCTTCCTTTCAAATTCGGTAAGTGCTCATCATTTTCTTTTGCGTATTTCATGATGGCAATGTTTGGATGTGCAATTTTTGGCCCATGGAGTTCGTGTATGAGTTATGTTTCACTCTCGGTAGCATGAATGTTTGAATAATCGGTGGTTGAGCATTGTAGTCCTTTTTGGGATGATGAAGGACACTAACATGATCATGTTACTCTATATGACACGACCATGTCACCGCTGAGTCTTTCTTCTGCCCAATATTGGCTCTGACATTGACACGATCGTTGTGCCCCTAACACGATCATATCCGACCTGAATTTTTTGTATTTTGAACTGAATTGTTTCACATCATCTTTACAGATAATGCCAAGGAAGAACATCACTGGCAGGCCTTCAAAGAGGCCTAGAACCGATGCCTCATCATCCGGAGCTGATTACCGACCTACATTCTATTCCCAGCCTCATATTGAGCAATATACTCGTCTTTCTCGTCGATGTTTTGGTAAATCGAGAGAGATTGATTGGGACATCTTCCATGAGATAGGACATGAGGCTGAGGTGCAGCAGTTACTAAGTGTTGGGGCCTGGCGGTAGCTGTTTCTAATCACCAACAACACCTATGAGCTGTTGGGGCTCGAGGTGTTGTTCACTTTTAAGTTATCGTATGGTACTATAATGTTTCACTGACAACACCAATGATCTTATAAAGTTTAGTTTTTTTTTGAAAAAGATGGTCGAAAGAGCAATCATCTTAGATGAGTGAAAGCCACTCTTGAGGAGTCAAATTTTGGGCATCACAAATGTACATTTGATGACCTACCAGGGGAAAAGGCTACCTCTAATGTGTATGAAGCTAGTACCCGTTGAATTTTATTTTGATTTTAATCTCTTGTGACTGTAGGGAACATAAGTTAGGGTTTTCAAATACACACGAACTAGGTTTTGGAAGTGAGAGCATAGTCGTTCTTGTGCATTCATGTTTTTACTAACTCCCGTGTTTCCCCTCTGTTTAAAAACTTCACTGCCTTGTTCCTAAGATCGGAAACATTGCACTCATCTCCTTCATTATTAAGTGTTTGGTGATTGCTTGAGGATAAGCAACAACTCAAGTGTGGGGTATTTGATGAGTGCACTTTGTATATATGTTTTCATGCCCTAAATTTATCATTTTACTTGTTCTCAAGCTTACTTTTATGCATGAGCAGTGCTATTCTGGGTATTTTTGTTATATCTGCAGGAATAGGGGGGCTCGATGCAATTTGGAGTGAGATCGGGAAGAAAACGAGAGAATACTTTAAAAGAGTTCAAGTACTCAACCTGGACACAGGCTGGATATGCTTGTGTCATGCCCACTGAATATCTCAGCCAAATGTTGATCCAGCATGAAATCTTTATAGAAGGGTGTTCTCAAGCTTGACACTGTCTGGACATGATCGTGCCCATGCCACTGAAAAACTCAGGCCGAAGTTAATTTTATTTAAGAATAGGTGACACGCACTCGGTGCTCCCGATATGCTCATGTCACACCATTGCACGGTCAAGACACGACCGTGCCCCTTCTACTGATTCTTCCAAGCAGGGGCATGCCTTTTCACTCAGTTCTTCCCTGACATGACACGGTCTGGACACGCTCGTCTGCCGACCATGTCAAACCCAAATCTCCTCTTTTTAACTCTATATTAGCATCCATGTCATTCTTTATCTCTCTTTTTAGGAAAAAAAAAAGATTTAATTTTTTTTATAATCTAACCCTTAATGGCTATGGAATTTGACCTTCACTATAGATTAAAGTCATAATTAAATATCTTTCCTATTCTGACAGTTTTAAGGTACTATAGGTAAAAACAGTCTATAGCTATAGAATTTAACTGTTATTATAGATAAAAAATCATAATAACGAAATCCATCAGTAACTATCTTGTCTATTCTAACAGTTTTAAAGTACTATTAGTAAAAACAGTTTGACCATCAATCTATAGCTATGGAATTTGACTGTCACTATAGATAAAAGTCAGAATACAATAATAGCTATACTAACGGAACAAAATCCATTAGTAAATATCTTACTTATTATGACAATTTTAAAGTATTGTTAGTAAAAACAATTTATAGCTATTGAATTTGACCTTCACTATAGATAAAAGTCAGAATACAATAATAAATATCTTATCTATTCTTAAGTGTTGTTGGTAAAAACAATCTATAGTTACAAAATTTGACCATCACTATGAATAAGTGTCGGTATATGGTAATTTTTTTTGTAGTGAGATCTACATTAGGCTACATTTATTTGTTGGTTTAAGAAGTTATATCATGGAAAATAGTCAAGTAAACAATTATAGCTTCTTCCATCATGGTAGCAGAATTTATAGCATGCTGCGAGGTATCTAATCATGGAATTTGGCTACAAAATTTTGTTATGGGGATGCGCATTATGGAGAGTGTTGACATGCCCCATAACAAAATTTTGTAGCCAAATTACAATAAGAGTTCATCGAAATCAAAGCATATCGACATTAAATTACTAGTTGTGAAAAAAAGAATGCAAAATGAACAAATATTTATAGATTTCATTGGGACAAACTTCATGATAGCAAATCCGCTTACAAAGGGATTGCCACCCAAAGTCTTTCATGAGCATGTTTGTCACGCCCTAACCAATGGGTCCCACAAGTGACATACCGCCACGATAATCCATGGAAGGTCAACGCTACCTCAATCCTGGATCATCGTAAGGCTGACTTAATACTTGATCTAAAACACTAGAACCAATAATAAGGAATCCAACAACATACTGATAAAATAATTTTCGATACATGCCTAATCAGGGCATTTTGAAGTCAGGCAAACATATGCAACCACATCCCAAAAATACAAAACTACAATCTGAAATACATAATCATCAAAACATTCCAAAATATGGGTATGGTTTCTCATACAACACTAGACAACAACAACATACATAAATACTCAAGAAAGAAGATTATACAAATGGGTTGACACCGTACCCTCAGGGATCCCTTCTACCTCAGTGAGCAACTACAGTTACTCAGTGAAGGGACATTAGCACACTCTACTAGAAATATACCAAAATAATAATTATAAATCACCAAAACAATATTGATCTCTAATATGGGTAGTTTTAACAAAATTTCATATAATAATAATCTTTAACATAATAAAATAGAAAGATAGTATAAGGAGGGTCTTTTCACCTCAACTAGGGTTTTACAACAACAAATCCCCAAAATACCCAACACGGGACTTGAATATAAAATGAGTTAAACATCATGCCAAGCTTCCACCACAAAACATAAACTCTTTCAAAACTCCAAAATAATAAATTTAGGTTACCAAACACAATGTATAGATAACCCAAACAATACTTCAATGATAAATCCAACTGTTTAGAACATGATTACGTATATATATACATATATATATATATATATATAATATCTATAGTTATATATCATATAAGAGTAATCACTAACTTAACATAACAAAAGATAATACGAAGAAATTGTTTTACTCAATTTAGAGTTTAAAACATCCAATCGACGGAATGTCAAACATGAGTTCAAGCTATAAAAATAAGTTAAGCAACAAATAAGACTTTACAATACTACAAATAAACCAGGTTAGTTCAATATAAATATAGATATAACAAATCATAAAATACAAGGGTTAACAACTCTAACAAGTAGAAGGTTTCACAAGTTCAACAATAAATAAGATACTTTAAATTACCAGCATAACATAAGAAAATTTAACTTTCTCAATGGAATGCAAAAATGAAACCTTTTGAAATCATCCATGATTTTATACAAGTTCAACACAAGGTTAAACACCCTTTCAGTAACTCAACAATTTAAAAGTTTCAGATGTGAAAAATCAAATGTCGATAGTCTCACAAATAGCCTTGAAAACCCTCCATCGCTAACCGTGGCCTCGATTAGGTTAAGAGTCACCAAGATGCGCGTATCTAGGCATTGGCGGCTGGGGAGCCCGTGTGGTAACTCCGAACAACCCAACAATATCCAAATCAGGCCTCTACGCTCCCACCTGAAATGGCAAAACCGGTTTGATGGTTTTCCACGCCACCTCTACTAGGTCAGCCCGTGGAAACTATCCACTTTTACTGCAGTAAGTACTAGAGCTTGACTCCCATGTCACTATCAAAACATTTAAATAACAATCCAGCCCGTAGGCTCAGTATATACATCAACATGATAGCAAAATTCTCATCGAGAAATCACAAGTGTTCACAATTGTAATTCTCACTCCAAGAGTGAATAACTTAATTATAACATCTTCACTGAAACCATTTTCACTAAGAAACATCAATTTGAGAATAGTCCTTGAAAATACACTTCAAGTATAACATCATCAAAATGTATTTCAACTTAGTTTTGCGCAACTCATTCAACTTCATAACAAGAATATCCAATTTCATGAAAACATGCTCTTCCAAACATAATAAACAAAATATATGGTTTCTTTTCACAAGTAACATGTTCTTTATCAAGTTCTTTGAAATAAGCCAAATCACAATTCAACATAATTTCTAAAAACCATAGAAAACATTTCAAGAACTTTTCACATTGGTAAATCTTCATTTAAAGGAATTGTAAAACCATTCTTACGTTAGAATCACCATTTTTCGCATAAACCAACTATAACTTCAAAAGTGAGTAAGCTATCCAAAACATCTCAAACCGATATCTTTTCATCAACCAAGCATCATTTGGATAAGAAATCCTTCAATAAACATTTCAATCATAACATCAACAATAACATGAAATGTGTTGCATGAATAGTTTACATAAACTCATTTAATATCTTAACAAGAGTCTAAAAATATTCACCTTGGAAATTATGATTCAATAAAAAGTTTTCAAAACAAGTATGATGCCTTTGCAAACCCTGAGGATAAACTTGATCATTATCCAAATATAGTTTTAAAATACCAAAGGAGTCATTTCAAGAGCTTTTAATAATAAATAAACTATCATTCAAAATAATGAAACCCAAGAATAAAACCAGTAAGACTTTACTTATGCAATAATAATAATATATATATATATATAACTATCAATATTCTTCTAGTAGGAATATGCTTAATAATCCCACTCACTACTTAGGCTAGAAAAGCCCATGGGTATCCTTCCACTGGCTCTTTGCCGCACAACACGTTCTCAACACCTAACCAACCGACCACAATTACAAACACACATAAGAATAAGCAAACAAAAATTAAACCCTTAGCTAACCAAGCAATGCAACCCTAAAGAGGCCTAAACTTGGCTCACAACTAGATTTCAGGGCTATCAAGGAATTCCAAAGGTTCTAGACTTCACAATACACCTAAGAAACAAGAAAAATAACCAAAGATTTTCGGCGCTACAGTGTAGCTACAGTAACCCGCGAATGTAATGAAAACATAGCCATGGATTTTGATATATTTTCAAGGATTACAAGTAGGATTTTCATGGTAAACTGAAATCTAGATACAAGGAGCTTCAAATTAAAGCCAACCACAAGATCTTCAAAACAAATTCTCCAAACAAATCTCAAATCTAATACCAAAAGCTTAACCATGAAAACTTGGAAGACCTACCTTTGGTTTGATGATGGAAAAATGGAGATCAAGAGAGGAAAAGCACTTGATTTCCTTAACACCATGAAACTCAACCTTTTGGAGAAGGTACGGTTTGGAGAAACTCTAGGAAGAAGATGAGAAGACTATGGAGGCTAGAAGCTTCTTCTCATCAAGTTAACCACCAATATAATAATAAAAAAAATTAATAACAATATTACTAATAATAATAATACTAATCATATTTAGAACAATGGAAGCTTCTCTTTGAATATCATTATCACGAGGATGATAATCATAATAAGAATAACAATATTAAAAAGAACAATAATAGTAATATAATAAAAATAGAAATAGTACCAATATGAATAAGAACAATAAGAGGAATACCAAAGAAACTTCTCTTCTCACAATAGTAATAATGAGAATAATAATATTAGAAGCTTCTCCCACTTACTAAAAAATAATAGTAAAATATATATATATATATATATAAGATTAAGAATAATGACATGAATCTTAAGAAGGAAAAAAATTAATAAAATAAAAGAGTTCAATAGTATCAAAGAAACAAAATGACCAAAATGCCCTCAACTCAAATCGGGTTACTAGACATACACAATAGGAACTGAAATACAAACGACAAAGGAGTGAGATCTCATAATGTTGCTCACATAAGTGTTGATTTACATGAGGATACCTTGTTATAATAGAAGTTTGTATTGTTTTATATCTTGTTGCTTTATATTTGTCTTAGACTATGTTTTCGTGCTTGAATACTTTTTTATTAGAAATAAAGAAATTCACTACTTTTCACTCTATTAATCTATGTTAACCCATTGATCTCACTAAAGTAAAGTAGGACCAGTTGAAAGTAAACATGAAATGATCGTATTTCATGTAATTTCAATAATACACAGCCATAATTGATCTATGTCATTTAGTTATTTTGGTACATCTGACCATTGATAGATCTAGTTGGGCTAAATGCAACAAAAGTAGCTTTGATCCAATATCAGTATAGTTAATGAGTGAGATTGTCAAGATATACTCCAAGTTTAAAATAGCAAATCAAGAGCTCATAAAGTTTAACACATTTAAATTTATATATGTGGCCTAGTGGGAGATTGTTGGAAATTTTTTCAATTTAAAGATCCATGTATGTAAATTAAATGTGTGTATGCTATTTTTATTTAAGCCCAACTAAAGTGATATAATTAAGTTTTTTAATGGGTTAAAGAAGATAATTATTATTGGATTTATGTGTGGAGATTAGATATAATTTTTAATTTAATGAGGGACCAAATTGAATAAAGTGTAACTAAAATAAATTAAAAGATCATTGTCCCTAGTTCATTAACAAGTGCTTCTGTGTTAAGAATGCGAAGTATTCGCATTCTTTCCTTACGATGAGCATTACTTTTATCAGATTTAAGCGCTAATACATGTGTATTTGTGTTTTTTCGTGCATGTAGGGTTGTGAAGCTAAGTATTAAGAAAAGAAGCCAAAAGTAGATCGTGAACGCACTATTGGGTGGAATCTTGGAAGGAATAAACGCGAAGACACAAGTGGGGCTCTAAGATATGTGAATGTGTGCCAACCTCCATGTATTCAAGTCATTACAATGAGTTGGAGGGGCACGAAGGCAGTCACATTTGCTTATCCTAACTTGTGCATAGATAGCAAGATCTTCACCAATGAGGCCTTTGACTGAATAAGAGTCGTGATCTACAGCATAAACGTGTGCCCGTTTATGTTGCCTCGATGAAAAATGTGGAATTTTGAGTGTTTTGGTGGAGTACTGTAGCAGGTAGCGTAGCAAATCACTGTAGCATACACTATAGCAGTTACTGTTCATAGCCGGCCAAAAATCAGATTTCCAGAGAATCCCCACGCCCGTGTGGAAATTCTATAGGCCCGTGTGAAGAATCCACAGGGGCGTGTGGATGCCCGATTCCAGTCCTATTTAAGCTGTGATTCAGTCCGATTTTTGGAGATTCTTTTCACCCTTCTCTCCAATTTTTCTCTATCTTTTGGGAGGCTGTCGGCTAGGATTTTGAGAGGCTTTTGCCAAGTTTTTGGAGTGGTTCTACGGATTCGACACCGCGCTCCGCTTGGAAGAAGGTTATTGGGGAAGCTTTCGTCGGCATCGATCCGGCGAGGTTTGCCATAGGCTGACAAAGGGACCTTTGGAGGAGATGAGGCTACTCCACAAGACCATCGACACGAATACCGAGGGGGGTTTTCTATGGATTACTTGTTTTTACATTCGATTTCATTGTTGATTGTAACTAGCTCTATGGAGAGCTAAACCCCTAGTGGGTACTTGAATTTGTGAACCCTAGGATGTATTTG
This sequence comes from Dioscorea cayenensis subsp. rotundata, assembly GCF_009730915.1. Lineage (NCBI taxonomy): Eukaryota > Viridiplantae > Streptophyta > Magnoliopsida > Dioscoreales > Dioscoreaceae > Dioscorea > Dioscorea cayenensis. The sequence goes on along the minus strand of NC_052488.1, from coordinate 5,991,613 downwards.
TTTCATTAATCCTCTATTATGTTTTCCTTAATTAATATCTTTAATTGAGTTTCAATCTTGAATTCTTGTTGTATGATTTCTCCCTTAGAGTGACACTAGGGTTGAGAGTCTACATTGGTAACCTTTGTGAGTGAGTGTCACACCATGAGGGTTAAACATTGCAAGATTGGAGAGGGTCGAGAGGGTGAGTCAAGAGGTAGCGGGGCATCCCCTTTCCCCTCCGATGTGATTTATCCTACCTCCACGTTCCAAGAGTTCTTTGCGATCATAGTAGAGTGAACGGGCTAAGGGATGACCTCCGCTGGGGCTTAGTTGCACAGGCAACGGAGTGAAGCGTTGAAGTGACTTTAGCACCTAGGGCTTAATTGCGACTAGAGGTCTTTCGCCTGAACCAAAGAGTTAGATCTATATATTGGAATAGGGTTTATCACTTGGAATCCCTAGAGCGTCTTGCAACTCTACACAGTGTGAGGTGTTAAGATTGATCGATTTCTTCGCCAGGACATAGTGTAGAGTTAGTCACAGTTGACCTTAGGTTTGGGACCGTGTGTTTAAGGATTTTCTCAACTCATTAAGCGTCAATTAGGAGATATAATAGTTGATTTTGCACTTGAAGCAATTGTCCTAGGTGGAACAATATCCAAGTACCCCACTTCTATCGATTGTCTTACCTCTCATCTATTTGTGCTTCTCTCTTTCTTGTTTCTTTTATTCTTGCTTTCATTACATTTTATCAACAAAATCATTATTCCGTCTTTGCTTAGTTAGATAGCAATCTTGGTATTTTTATTCCCTACTCCCTGTGGATACAATACCCACTCACCTGGGATTTATTACTTCAACAAACCCATGCACTTGTGAGTCACACACAAGGGGCGTTGTCATTCATACGTAATTTAATTTTTCCAGAGAGTTTTCTTCATCTCCATCAAAGAGATTGAGAACTTTTTGGACTGGAAAAACATATAGAATTGGAAGATCATAACTCATTACTAATATTTAGTTATTGAATTATGTACGCTTCCACATATTTATATGTTTATTCTTTTGATTCATCATAGATTCAGGGTTTCATGAGACTTTCTATTTTGGATCTCAATTATGTAAATGTGCATACTTTATTAATTTTAATCCTAACAAGTATACCTTTTCATGGCGATGTCTGTATCTCTCAAGCAAAGTACATTCATGATCTTGTCACTTGTACCCAAATTATTACAAGTTCCCCATTTCCACATCAACTGTTCTCAGAAAATTGCTTTACTTAGATTTGAACTCTATTAATGAGGCAACATGGTAAAGTATTATGGGTGCATATTGCAATATTTGTTGTAAATTATTTATAGGAAAAATTACTTATAACTCCCTGTGAAGTTTCAAACTTCTCGTTTAGTTATTCTGACTTTTCCATATTTCATTAGGTCCTTCCTTTTTTCAATCAAATTTTTTTTAGCCCCTGGTGTTAATTCCATCAGTTAAGTGAGTGGAAAATATCACAAATGCCCATGTGAGATGAAAAAACAAAAGGTGGATGGAGTTCCCTCCAAGTCTTGTCATATTAAATGTGATGTGTAGTCATGTCTTTTTTTAAAGCTTCTTTGTTAGAACTTTTGACTTTTCACTCTTCTTCTTTTCATTTTTCTTGAACTTCTTTTTCATCTTGTTTGGGTTACCGATGGAGTATATCAACACTTCAACTTCTTTTTCATCTTGTTTGGGTTGCCAATAGAGTATATCAACACTTCAACTTCTTTTTCATCTTGTTTGGGTTGCCGATGGAGAATATCAACACTTCAACAACTTCTTTTTCTTCTCGTTTGAGTTGTCGGTGGAGAATATCAACACTTGAACTTCTTCTTTTTCATCTTGTTTGGGTTGCCAGTGGAGAATATCAACACTTGAACTTCTTCTTTTTCATCTTCTTTTTCAACATGTAAATTTGTTCTTTTGTTTCTTCTTCTTCTTCATTCTTTCGTAGTTGTGGAATCTTACAAACTATTTGAAATTTCATGTAGGTGTCTTCTTCTTCTTCTTCTTCTTCTTCTTCTTCTTCTTCTTCTTCGTCATTCTTTCATAGTTGTGGAATCTTACAAACTATTTAAAATTTCATGTAGGTGTCATCAACAATAATAACTTTCTATGTTGTTGCCCAATATAAAGGAGAAGGACATGTGCTTCAATTCACAGTCTTAAGCTCATAGGAGACAGTTATGGGTGAGATATGCGCGTGTTGGGCCTTCTATGTTTCTCAAGTGAGAGTGAAGTTTGTAACCCCTAACTTGTGCAAAACGCTTTGCTCAATTGAGTCTGATGCGGGCTTTCAATGCATGTGCCATATATACCATACTTTCAACAAATTTGTCGTGGGCATCACCATCGAGGAAGTGAGTTGGTCTGCGGATGGAAACTCGGGCTTCTTGTTCTCATCGTAAAACAACAATGACTACAATTACTGTTTACTTTTCGTTTATGTGTTCCTATATATTAGACATCTTTCACGTGTATTACAATCATTCCCTGTGCATTAAATATGTTTCCTGTATATTATTAGTTGTTACTGTGTATTAATTAATGTTCTTGTGTATTTTGTGGAATTTTTGTTTATTGCCACATACGGAGTCCTCAGCTTCGAAATGCCAATGGTGATTGCATGCTCCATAAGGTTATTCTCCATATACACCTACAAATATTTTCCGTGTAGTGTCATTAATTACTGTGTATTTATATGTATTTGCGTGTACTTTTTTTAAGTTCCTGTGTAATATATTATGTTCTTGTGTACGATATGCATTACTGTGTAATGAATTTGGTGTGTATTGTGTTCATCCGCAAGTTTAAACTTATGAATATGCTTGCAAACAAATGTGAACAATCAAACAGGTAGGATACACACTCCTGCCCTGAGATACTTAAGAATGTTGAACAAATTGTTGAGAACAGTCATTTTTTGAGGATGGGTTGATCCTCTAAAGACAAGTACAAAGTCATTGACAACCATAACAGTGTAGTCAACATCTTTTTTTTGGGGGTTGCTCTTGCAGAAGATGAGAAGTACATGGCCTACCAAGCAAGCATGCATGTGTTGCGATCATGCAAACAAACACGAATGTGCATTGTTACATAAAAACTTCACTGACGACAAGCGTGAGCTCCGAATTCAGCTGCTAATTTCAAAGAAACTCCCTGGGCGTCGAAGAAAGATAAGAATTGATTCACAAGCCTTCGATGTCCGCAATTTATATTGTAGCCGGTGCCATTAACCAGGTCATAACCATAGATCATGTAATGCAGTCATAGTGGACTAAGTAGGCTATCCATAATGTGAGCGGATGTTATATGTTTATAATTTTGCCACGAACTATGTATGTTTTGATGTTGTTGTGTAGTTGATTGGGTACTTGTGTATTAATTCTCCTTCTTATATATTGTTTCCGTTTTCTGTGTAGTAATTTCATTTCTTGTGTATTATTTTTATTGAGTGTGTAGTAGCTTTGTTTTCTATGTATTATTTCCGTTTGGTGTGTGTTATTTCTATTTATTATGTATTGAGTCTGTTTCCTGTGTATTACCTTCTTTTGGTGTGTATTATTTATGTTTCCTGTGTATTGTCCATATTTTTCCTGTCACTCATTTCATTTGATGTGCATCATATGTTGAGTGCATTTCGGATTTATGACCAATTTTGTAATTACAAACAACAATATTAGTCACTTACAGATAACAAAAAAAAAATGACAAGTAATAATATGGATACTGATTTATCTCAAATTCAGCGCTTAAGTCTACATTTGTCTCCTCTATCATCTATAACACACAATTAAAATTAAGAAAACCTAATTTATATAGTTAGTATATATATATATATATATATAAAGCTCCGGCTACTAGCTCAAGTGCTAGTGAAACTCGCTTTATAGGGGCTCATAAAGCCTTTATAAGCCAAAGATATAAGCCAAGCTCCAGGTCCAAGAGAGGAAAGACAGACTTTCTAAGTCGCTTACTTGGAACTAGTGCTTTCCTATTCATAGACAGGGTGGAATAATGACTCCCAAAAATCAGATGACAGGATAAAATAAAGCTCTCCTACATAAGAGAAAGGGAAAGAGCAACGAAAGCTATGATGTGGGGTCAGACTGTCCATCGAGCACATACAATATCGATTAAAGTCGAATTCAACTGCAAAAAAAAAGGCCTTTGAACTCTCATTATATATATATATATATATATTTGCATAGACCAATTTTTCAAAATTATAAAAAAAAATAAAAACTAAATTACAAATTCAATAATTTTTCAAAATTGTAAAAAAGCTTAATATATATTTTGGATTTTTTTTTTATGAATGACAGTTAGATATGCAATGAAGTTTTTTTTATGAAGTTGAATAAATCATAATTTCATTAAAAAAAATTACAAAAAAAAAAGCAAGATAGCATGATAAGAAAGAAGCAAAGAAATTGGGATAGATCAGTAATAGTGATTGATATTCTTACAAAATAAAATACTTTTTATTAACCAACTTAAAAACCATTCCATTAATTACTTATAAAATAATAATTAAATATTATTTAAAATTATCTTAATCTTTAAATAAAATTAAAATACTATAAATTCATAAAAAAATAAATTATAAATTTATTATATCTTCAAAATAAAAATAAACCAAAGTTTCAAATTCAATTTTTAACAAGATAATAATAATAATAATAATAATAATAATAATAATAATAATTAATTAATTAATTAATTAATTATTAATAATAATAAATTACATGTTATTTTCATCATTTCAACCGGTTGACAGTATGGGAGAAGCGAGGTTTTATGTGTTTGAGATTAAGGGCATTGTTGTAATTTTCTATCCCACATAACATCTCAATTGACTCTGTTAAGTGCAAATGGACTAAAAAATAAATAAAACAAAAAAGAGGAACCTATAAAGAAACCCAATAGTTGTAGGGATTTATTGGGATTATACAAACTGTGGAGGGATTTTTGAGTAATTCCCCGTTATTTACATCATTTTTTTTTCAATACACCTACATTTATCCATTTCAAAGCTGTTAAGGGGATACTTAAATACTTGAAAGGTACTCAAGATCTTGGCTTGCATTATCTTGCTCAAAAATTGGGATGATTTCATTGTTGCCCTGATAATAAATTAGTGTATAAGTATTGCTAAATTCCTTCCAGGTGGAGCACTCATTTGGTAAGGCTCTAGATCCAATAACCTTCACTATCATTGTAATAAGCATATATACTGCCCCATCACTCTATTAAGAGCATTAGCAACCTTGTTTTTACTCAAATTTATGTTAAATGATAAAAATGTAGATCTGAAGAAATTCAACCCACTTTCCTTGTCTCGAATTCAGTCCTTTTTATTTTAATGTGCTTTAAAGCTTTATGAATATAATACAAAACAAATTCCTTTAGTATGACATACTGTCACCAATGACACAATGTTGGAGTACTTCTGTTAGATGTAGGGTGAGAGATGACGATGATGTTAGGATTTGAGGGGTTGATTGATTTCGGAGGACATGGTAAAAAATTTTGAAGTGATAAATAATCCCATATCAGCATGTGGTTAAAAAGAAAAAAAAAATATACAGAATACAAAATAAGGGAAAAAAAAAACCAGCATACCAATCTTGATCATGTGGATTCGATTGGTTGGTAGCCATGTAGGTCATAAATAATTCGCTTGTAATTTAAAATTTTTGAAAAATAAAAACACAAGATCATGACAATATTAGACATTTGGGATCAAAATCAACATTATATATAATTAAGAGAACCTAATATTTTAAAAGGACCGAAACAAAAACGCCCTGGCGGGGATTCCCAAATAACCCTCGCATGGAACGGGAAGGCATTCCCCACCCCTGCTCCCCATGGGGATCCCTGAGGGATTCCCGATTTTTAATAATATATATATATATATATATTGCAAATAACTCATATGATTAGTTATTTTTTTATTTTTAAATAATTCAATATGAATATAAGATTATAATGACCAAATATTTGGGTTTCAAAAAAATATATTTTTAGTATTTATTAATAATATTTTAGACTTTTAGACTTTAAATAATACTAGTATTACTCTCGTGTGATGTACGAATATAATTATATGAAATTTTTTAAAAAAAAATTAATAATTTTTTTTTTTATTTTCTATAGAAATTAAGGTAAAATTAAGATTAAATAAAATAAGCTATTTATCAACTTCAAAAATATAATATTTTTATAAAATTAATTTTATTATATATTATGAGATAAAATAATAAAAATTAATTTAAAACAATATAATTTAGTGTTATGTTATAAATATTTTAATATTATTAAAATAATATTGGTAAAATTTTTATGAGAAATTGACAAGTGTCAAATAGGTTTCTACTTTAATATATATATATATATATATTGATATATAATATTATTAGAATTTTATGTAATAAAAAAAATTGGCGGGGGGCGGAGATTCCCCGACCCCGTGGGGATCCCCGCGGGGGAGTGAGTGGAGATAATTTCTCCCCCACGGGAAATTTGGAGGCAGGGAATCCACGCCCCGTGGGAAGCAGGGATGGGGACGGGGATCCCATTCCCAGCCCCGCCCCACTTACATCCCTAATAATGTCAAACTCTACAAATAGTCCCCAAATCCATACAAGCGACCACAACTACCAAAAAAACATTTGTTTCATGTTTAGTTGGTTTATTTGAGTAAAATAAATGAAATATATAGGTATGTATGTATAATTGTAAAAAAAACGTAAAGTTTACATATCTTTTTAAGATACTGAAAAAAATACTTTTTTTTTGAATTAAGAATTATTTAACGCAAAAAACATAAAAAAATCCTTTTTCTAAAAATTACTCCATCTAATCCAAAGTATATATCACAATTAAGCTTTACCCAAAAATTAAGAGTGCTAATGAGTTTTTGATCTATTGACATCAGGTCTCATAGATAGGGTGTTTGTGTTCTTATTAACTACCAAGGTGACAGGTTTGAACCTCAACTTTACACCTATACAAGCTCCTAGCGTGACTTGCCCACATTTCATTAAAAACTGAGGATGCTTTTAAAACTCCTAAAATTTTGAAAGAAGTAGCATGATAGATAATTTGGACGGAAAGAAATATGGTTTATTTAGTGAGTTTTGAGTTAGTGGTGTATCTTTTCTCCATGCAAGTGAAATTTAGTTGCATTTGTGCATCAATAAAAAAGAGAAACATGTTAACATCAAACTTGTTGAATGATCTTGTTTATATTCAAATGAATACCATGATGAAGGAAAAATTCAATTTATTAGAAGTAAGAAATATGCAATTTATTGATTTGGAAAACTTGAAACTCTTATTTTGAAAGATCCACCAACAGTTGATTGGGAGCGAAAAAAATGATAATGAGGAAAATGAAGAAACAAAATTTGCAAATGAGGATGATGATGGTTATCTTTTATGGTTGAATGGATGATATTTACTTGTTTTCTTTATTGTTTAACACTATTTTTTTTTGAAATTGTTATTCCTTATATATATATATATATATATAATTGGTGTTTTGACTCCCGAGTGGCTTAATTCTATTACATGCTCATATTTTGATATGTTAATATTGTTTACTTGTAACATATACTATTTTTTTTTGGCATTATAAACATATTTTTCATGACATACTTTTTAATATAAAACGTAAAAAACTCATATAAATAGTTATTCATACTTAAAAAAACATTATTTATCATATTTTTATTAGAATTTTTCAACTAAACTACGTATAATATCCGGATGTATCACATGCCGTTATTTCGCCATACTAAACTATGGTTTCATAATCAAAATAAATACATTTAAGATAAAAGGACTAAATGTAAATTTTATCGGTTTAGGGACCGAAGAAAATTCCGTTAAAGCTGAGTGAGGGACCAGTGGTGAATTTCACCAAAAGTTATAAGTATATATAACCACTCACCGAGTCAGCGACTCACCTCCGAGTTAACACAATGGAACCGGGCCCAATTCCAATCACATCCTTCGTGATGGAAAAGCCCAAATGGGAATCGCGATCGAAACGCGTTCCCTTCGATCCAAGAAAACCGATCATTTCAATCGCTCCATTGCGCGCCTCTTTTCGCCCTCCTTCTCTTCGGCCTTGCCTCTACCATCCCAATTCGATCTTCTTCGACTTCGATGATGATGATGATCGACGCGATCCAGATCCAGCGCCAGCTCCAATTCATAATGAAGGCATCCTCATCGGGCGCAACTGCGATTATCCTCACCAACAAGGTCTTGCTATGATTTAAATTTTTTTTTTTTTTTTTGGGTCTAATTTTGTATTTTTGGATGTTTTTTGTTGATTTTCTTTTGTATTTTCTGGTTCTTGGATGATGAAATGAGTTTATAGGGTAAGGATTGTCATGGATTTTATTTTTCTGGATCTTGGATGATGCATTGAGTTTCTAGGGCTTTGGATTTTAATTGAATGTGGTGTCCCTTGATCGTAGAGAATGAATCAAGTTTCTGGTCTTTAATTGTCAACAGATGAAATCTTTCTGGATCTTGGATGAGAATTGAGTTTCTAAGGTTTGGATTGTCATGGATTTGGTTTTTTTCAACTTGGATAATGAATTGACTTTCTAGGGCTTTGGATTGTAATTGGATGTGGTGTTTCTTGATCTTAGATGATGAATTAAGTTTATGTGGTTTTGCATTATCATTAGATATAGTCTTTCTGGATCTTGGATGAGAATTGAGTTTCTAACGTTTGGATTGTCATGGATTTGGTGTTTTTCTGACTTGGATAATGAATTGACTTTCAAGGGCTTTGGATTGTAATTAGATGTGGTGTTTCTTCATCTTAGATGATGAATTAAGTTTATGGGGTTTTGCATTATCATTAGATATAGTCTTTCTGGATCTTGGATGATGATTGAGTTTCTAGGGTTCGGATTGTCATGGATTTGGTGTTGTTGTATCTTTGGATAATGATATGAGTTTCTAAGGGTTTGAATTGAAATTGGGTTGGCGCTTCTTGATCTTAGACAATTAATCAATCTTCTGGGGTTTCGATGTCATCAGATGTAGTCTTTCCGGGGCCTCTCTTTGAATTCCCATGAAATGCATAAATGGATTTGTGATGAACATTTTTTCCACAGATGTGCATGCATTGCGAAACTTCCACTTCCATTTGCTTTCTTTGTTGACTTTACCTTTATTTTTTGGGTTTATGGCATCATGGGCTTTGAATCATCTCATTCATAAGTTTATTGTGATTTCTCGTTTTATTCTTGATTTTGAATGATGATTTTTGAGATTCTTTGTTGATCAGGTTTGGAACAAGCATTAGTTGGTGCTGAAGATGGGGTAGGCTTTAATCATATTCCCATTGATAGAAGTATTTTAAACAATGAACTTGTTTTCATTGCACACAATTGGAGGCAAATTTGCAAGATGTAAGTGATCTTTTTCGTTTCTTCAAGACATGATGGGATTTAGCTGCATTATAACTTTCATAACTAAGTTAGTGATGTTTATAGCATTTAAATTTTGGTTTGAAACTGCAGGCACTTTGATTGTACAGCACAAATAGGGGAAATTTTGGATGACTGGACTTTATATGGTCTAAATGATTATAATGCTGAAACCGACGGGCTAAGTGGGTCATTCAACCCTCTTTCTTCGAATGTGAGTTACAATTTCTTGTGATGGATCCCCTTTTCTTTCTTTAATAAATGTTTTAATATTTTCCACATGAATTGAGTAATTCCTTTTTATCATTTGAGCAAAAACATTATGGTCTAAATGATTTGAGAATTCACTGTAAGCTACTGAACATCTCAAATTCCTATCCTACAGGGAGAAGGGGAATTAATTGCAACAGGATTCATTGATGGGCAGCCAAGTATTTGGAACAAGAGTGGTAAGTTGCTTAATACTAATGTGGCATTCCAAAAAAGAAGTTGAATTGGTTATGAAGATTTGTTGGTATTTTCATATGCAGTATTCTCAGAGCAACAGAGAATTTATGTTTGCATTTGGATTTATTTTTCCAGGTAGTAGTAGTGCTGGAGCTGCAGGTGCAGCGGGAGTTGGCAGAATAGGAGGTGGAGCTGGAGCTGTAGGAGGTGATGTTGAAGGCAGAGTAGGAGGTGATGTTGGAGGCGGGGGAGGTAATGTTGGAGGCGGAGTAGGAGCTGATGTTGGAGGCGGGGAGGTGATGGCGGGGAGGCGCTGGCGGGGGAGGCGGCGGAGGTGGGGGAGGTGGTGCTGGACTACGACAACCATGCGGTGCATGCAAGGTTTCAAAAGTGAAATGTGAAGCCAATTGTCCATTCCTCCCATACTTCGATTCAGGAGAGGAGGGAATGGAGAAATTTCATGTAATTAGGAGAGTTTTTGGACGCCATACATTAAAAGAGTTCATCAAAAGCATAGGGAACCATGAGCAGCGTGCTATTGCCGTAGAATCAATGATCGGCGATGCACGTATTCGTGACCAAGATCCGTTATACGGCTGCGTAGGACGTATTACCGCTTTAGTAACTCCTCTACAGGGCCGGATCCTCCAATTAGAAACTCAGTTGAAAATTTCAGAAGAAAGAATCAAGATGTTAGAAGATTTTATTCAGCAGCATACTAGCAATCAATCTACTGGGGAAGCTCCACAAACGGCAGGCCCAAGCACCAGTGAGAGTGACGATAGGACTCAAAATCTTATTGATCAAATAGGTAAACAAGATAAAAATTAGGTTTTCCGATCAACATTGCCCATAGAAATTCAATGTAATTGATTGTTGAACGAAAGAAAATTGTGTTCGATAGACATAGTAAGATGTCCAGGATATTGAGGATGAGTTTTTCTTCAGATTTACTTTGGTTTTGCTATATTTTCAATTCATTTTTTTTCTGAATTTTTTGATGATGAATTGAGTTTTTGGAGCTTGGATTCCTTGTCTAATTTGATTTTGAATTGTGAATTTGAAGTTTTTATAGGCGTTTCTCTGTTTGCTCTTCTCTGATTTGCAACATTTTCAAAAAAATTTTCTGGGTGTGCCATCATGGAGTTTTAATTATAATAGAAAGGAATAAGATTTCTGTTGAGATCTTTGGGTGCACTGCTTCTGAATTTATCTTCAAACATCTTTTTCATTTATTTTTTTTAATTCTTTTTGTTTATATAAAAAATCTCAGAATTCTACTTTCCAGATTTATTATTATTCTTTTTAAATTTTAATTTTTTAAATGTTTTTATCTTTTGTTGATTTTTTTTGGATTTATCCTTGGGACTTGTCCATTATTATTATTTTAGGATTTTCTTTCAATTTTTTTTTATTATTCTCTTCTTTTTCTTTTAAATTTTGTTTGATATTTTTCATAATTTTTTATGATAGTTAATGTTATGGAATGATGTTGATTAATTTTGAATGTTTTAATAGGTTGTAGGAGTTAATTAAAGTTTGTGTGTAATTTTGAATGTGTTAATATGTTGTAAGAGATAATCTTAATTTTGTGTGCAATGTTGTATGTTGTGGCCTGATGTTGAATGTTGTAGTAATGATTTAACATGTTGTAAGAGTTAATTCAATGTCTTTATATGTTGAATGTTTTTATATGTGCAATGTTGAATGTTTTTATATGTTGTAATGTTGTATGATTTTATATGTTGAATGTTCTAAAGCATTAGATAAATATTTATATGTTATAAAGGGTGTTGGGGTTACATGCCGGGTTACAAACCCTTGTAACCCCGGTCCCGGGGTTAGGGTAACACCACTTGAAACTTGTAATCCTGGAACCGAGGTTATTACTACGTTAATGTTGGTGATAATGTGTTAATTATTTTTAATTTATTGAATTATTTGTGATAAAGTTAATAATATTTAATTATTATCTTTAATAATAGTGGGCGATGCTAACGAGGGAGAATTCCTAAAATGTTTGCTAATATATGATTAAAGCCGGTAATTAGTAGCTAATTAATGATATAATGAGTTATTGAAATTAAATATCCATTTGTAATAATGGAAAAAATTTAATATTTTAAAAAATAGTTATCACATACAAATCATAATTACAAATAATAATTAATAAAAAACCTAATCATAATACTAACTATTATTGAAAATAATAACTGATTCAAATAATAAAGAGATAAATAAGTAAATTTAGTTATAAATAACAATTAAACTTAAATATTTCACAACCACCACCTATATATTTTTATTAAAATTAATAATAAATAATTGTTAAACTTAATTTTAATTATAATAAAAGAAATAATTTAAAAAATATAGTTAAAAAGTATTGACATTCTATTTTATACTTTCAACGTTTTAATCTTAATTTTAATAATAAATAATTGATAAAATAATATATTTTATTCAAATATTTAACTATGATAATAGAAATAAAACAATATTTGAAATATTTTATTATTTAAAAATAAGTATCATTTTACTTGAATATGTTATTTATATATAATTCCATTTAATCTTATAAAGGTTATAATGGTCATTTTACTATATTTCTTTTTTTTAACTTTTCTCATTCCCAATGAACCACCCCTTATACCTTACCAACCAAACACATTCTTCATTCCCAATCCTCCTTAACTCCTCATTTCCATCATTCCCCCACTCCTTTCCATTCCCAAACCGGGAACCAAACGGCCCCTTTATACCCTTCTTTCTTAGAAATTTATATAAACAAACTCTAAAAAGAAAACGAAATACAGCAGCATAAGTAAATTAAAAAATTATTATTTATAATAAAAATGAAATAGATTAGTAAAACACTGTTTTTAAAATAGGTCAATTAAAATAATTTTAAACAATTAGTTAAGAGCAGATATAGAACTAATTAAAATAGGTACAAGATAATTACCAAATATTTTTAAGACAGTGTTATTTTAAAAATTTTATTTAAAAATTACCCACAATAAATATACCAATCAAATCCATTCCATATGTGGGCTCCTCTATTTTTACCCATCCTTTTAATTAGGGTTGACTGGTTAAAAATCATAGATCACAAATCAAATTTTAATATTTTGTAGACTTGAAGGGATTGTGGGTTTATGACTTCCATTAGCGGCTTGCCCTAATGTTAGTTACCCTGAACATTTTCGCGGGCACCTCCGATTAAGAAAATAAGTGTGGATAAAGAAACAAATTGTGACAAATAAATTTTATTCATTTCAATAAACATGAATTCATAGACATCATTGAAAGTACAAAAAATTTGAAATCTAATAATCTTGACACAACAATGATTGTCGCCTTTTATCTTCTTCTGACTATTTGGCAGGAAAGCGCCGACTATTTGACTTTTATTGACTTTTGGTCGTCAATGGTTGAAATATGCATCTTGAACATGATTTGGAAACTTGTGAACTTATATCTTGGATATTCAAATTTACATATTGGACTTGATTTGACTTTTCATAAGCTTCGGCTTTCATGCTTGTGAAGCTTTTTTGCAACTTGTGAACTCTTCAACGCTTTAGCCTTATGGTTGTTGAGCTTATTTGTCAATTCATTTGAAACTTAGACATTTGATTTTACATCTTAGATTTAATTTTGATTTCAAGCTATGCATTCTCTATGCTAAGGGATCACAAACTTGACTTGACCTTCCATACATAAGATTCGGCTGTCATGCTTGTAAAGTTTTTTTTGCAACTTGTAAACTCTTCAACGCTTTAACCTTGAGGCTGTTGAGGCTGTTGAACTCATCTGTTGATTATTTGAAACTTGGAACTTAGACATTTGAATTTGCATTCTCTGATTTGATTTGGAACTTGATTTGACTTTTCATAAGCTTCGGCTTTCATGCTTGTGAAGCTTTTTTACAATTTGTGAACTCTCCAACTCTTTATCCTTAGGGTTGTTGAGCTCATTTGTTGATTCATTTGAAACTTGGTATCTTGGACATTTGAATTTGCATTTTTTATTTGATGTGGAACTTGATTTGAATTTTCATAAGCTTATTCTTTCATGCTTGTGAGGTTTTTTTTTTTTACAACTTGTGAACTCTTCAACGCTTTATCTTTGAAGTTGTTGAGCTCACTTGCATCTTGGGCATTTGAATTTATCTTAGACATTTGAATTTGCATCTTGAACATTTGATTTTATCTTGGGCATTTGAGCTTGCGCTTAGATCTAATTGGATTTTTCAAGTTGTGGATTCTCTATGTTGATGAATCACAAACTTGATTTTTACATAATTATACTTTTGAAAAGCTTCGACTTTCATGCTTGTGAAGCTTACTTCATGTTTTAACTTGTGAAACTCTTTGAATCCTTGACTTTTTATGTCTTGAGACTGCTGAGTTCAATTATCAAATCATTTGTTTTTAACTTGTGAAACTCTTTGAGTCTTGACTTTTGATATCTTGAGACTACTGAGTTCTTTCATCATTGATTTGATTTTTTTTATTCTTCCATGCTTTGAGCTTTAACTTACACATTATTGAGGTGTGACTTTCTGTGTGATGGCTTTAGCATGCTTATTCTTGGATTGGACCTCAAGTTGTAATCTTGAACCTGATCTCTTTTAATTTTGGCATTTTGAAAACTTCGTCATTTCATGCTTATGGAGACCTTATAACTTTGACTTGTGAAACTTTTTAAGCCTCTGATTTCCTTACATCCTAGAACTTTAAAATTTCATTTGTCATTTCATTTAAAATTACCAATCCATGACTCATTCTCCTTGTCGAGTCATTAACTTGGTTTCGTATGTGATATTTGAATATATTTCTTTTTTCACTTTTTTTTGTTGACTAATGAATGACCCGTTCTTCCATGTGAGACATTCCTTCTTTCTTCCCCCTTATTTTTTTTCCTTTTTTGTTCATTTCTATTTTTTTTCTTTTTTTGTCTTTGCCTAGAGAAAAGCTTTCTTTCATTTCATAAAGCAACATTCTTTTTTTCTTAACTCTAGAGTGTGCATGTTTTACATTAGACCACATTTTGGATCAACATCTTGAAATAAGAGTCCTCAATGACCTCTTTGTGAGTGTCATGAGGCGATGAAGAGGGTCCTCCAGGAGAAGGGTTGCCGTGCATTAGACATCACGACAAGCTTCAAGGGAGTTTTTCAAAGGTCTTCATCAACTCTTTCAGCCTGCGTGACTATCAAGAGACAATGGAGAGGCCCTCTCAAGGAGAACGGTCACCATGGTTTTGCATCAGACATGCCAAAATATAGATGTCATATATAAGTGGGACGCATCATGAAAGAGATAGACATGGGCTGACAAAGATTTTTTTTTAAGAAAAGTTCAAGCATTTTTGCATGGGATTAGCAACCAGAATATATAAGAGCATGCAACCATAATCAAGCCCCTACATGCATGATATGTATGGAATTTCATAAGAGCATCTACCTCCTTGAAGCAATAGCCACTCGACGAACCTTTTAAGCTAGTTCAGAGAACGTTGACTTCTTGGGCTCTCCAAGGGTGGTGATAGCAACATAAGCCATATATCGTCACCACCACATTGTCCTTCTTCTCATCCTTAGCCAGGGTGGTGACGGCGGTGTAAGCCATATATCATTACCACCATATTGTCCTTCTTTTCATCTTTAGCTTTTTCTCACTTTTTTCCGTGATGGCGTTCAAAAGTAGTGAAAACATATGTAGGAGAGCATACTTGCATGCAATATATGAAAGGCATCCTTGCATGTAATATATAATGGCATGAGAGAAAGAGAGAAGCAACACATGTCAAGCTAGGAACATGTTTGCATGTATAATATATAAAAGCATGCTTGCATGTATACAACTCATGTTAATATAGATATCATATATAATGGCGGGACCCATGCATATCATAGTACGGATTTTTTTCATGCAAGAAGATCTCTGTTTTTTTCATATATATATATATATATATATTTCATTATATATATTTCTTGAATATAATACCTTGTGGTTAAATCTCGACGAAGCAACCTTGCATCTCATTGTCAGCAGCTCTCCGGTGACCTTCTCAAAACAAAACATCCTTCTCTTATTCCTTCTTCTTCTCAGATTTCTTCAGCTCCTCTTCAAACTTAGGGGGCTTTTCATGGTAGATGTGATCATGACATGTCCGAATATGTGTGTGTGTACCGCAAGTGCACGGGTGTCAAAATAATAAAATACCCGGTGAGTCGGGTAGTCGAATCCACAGGGAACAGGGCTACTAGTACTAACTTCTTCTCTGCTTTCTAGCCTAATGATAAATGGAAAAGTGTGGTGATCTAATGTGCGAAGAAATGAATACTGGAGATGAATATGCAAGGGTGAAATAGAAGGAGATCTCAATCAGTAAAAGTGGGGTATTCAGGCAATGCTCCCCCTAGGATTCAGGTATTAGGTACCGAATGAGCAAAGTGTTTCTATGAAGAGTAAGTTAAGTCGTGGAAATCCAAATATAATCGGATCCGGCCTCCCGATCACCGATACTAGTCCCCTACGAGGTCTCAGTGGAGAAATCGCTCAATCTCAACACCTCACACCACATATGACCGCAAAGCACTCTAGGGATTCTAAGAGGTGTATCTAATTCCTAAAGATTGATCCAACCCTAATTCCCGGTGAAGGATCCTAACCTTCTACAAGGTCCCGGCGAAGAAATCTCTCAATCTCACGCCTCACACCAAATATGGTTGCATAGAGCTTAAGGAACAGAGATAGAATACACCAATCTGAGGGGAAAGGGGATGCTCACTATCTCATGACTCGCCCTCTCAACCCTCTTCAATCTTGAGATTCTAACCCTAATGGAGACCTCTCCCTCACCAAGGTAACAAATCAAGCAAACCAAATAACTGAAAGATCAATAAGGCAAGCAAGAATTAGACAATCAAGATTAAAATTTAATCAAACTCGGATTAAATAGAAACATTAAGCAAGTCCACAAAAGATGAGAATCCTAGGGTTCACAAGCCCAAATACCCTATAGGGTATTAGCTCTCCATGGAGCAACATACAAAATACACCATCAATGAATGAAAGCACATTAAAACCATAGAAATAACCCCCCTTATATATGAACTGATGGCCTTGATGGAGAGCTTCGACGTCTTGAAGGACCCACTCCGAAGTTAGGTTCACCAGTGGCTTCCTTGATGCTATGATGGAGGAGGAATCGATCAAAGTTGGTGATGAAGCGCCTCCAAAGCCGCAAAGACCTCCTCTCCAAACCATAGCCGTCTCACCTCTCAAGGGCCGTACAAAAGATGAGAAAGAATAGGGTAAAACGGCTATTTATAGGCCTTAGACCGCGTCTGTCACGTGCCCCCACGCGCCCATGTGGATTTTCCACGCGCCCGCGTGGGCTGCAAGAATTTCCACGCGGGTGCGTGAACAGTAATTTTGCTACATTACTGCTACAATAAAATTGTTACAATGTTTGTTGCAGTACTTTTCGCAAAACGCGGTCGAAACACTCTTCTCTTGAGGCCACATGTCCGAGCACACGTCCATGTGGCAGGCTATAAAACTTTTCTTCATCGACATATCTTTGAGAGGTCTTGCAATCTTTATAAAGAGAAGGAACATGAAGATGTGGCTGCCTTTGTGCCCTTCCAACTAGTGAATTGACTTGAATCTTCTTGGAAGTTGGCACACATTTCCAAGTTTATGAACTCCTCTCGTGCTTTGGTCCTTGAATTGAACAAGAACTCCCAACATTGTGTCTTTATAGCCTATCTTTGCTTCCTTTTTACTCTTCAAGGCATTCACAACCTATATGCATAAAAGAACACCAAATACACAATATGAGACATAAACCATGGTAAAAATGATGCTCAATGCATGTAAAACATATATAAAAATATGTCTACTCAAGCACTTATCAGATCCCCGAAATGTTTGGGTTCAATCTTTTTCTAGAGACTCCGGCTCGCCTATGGGCTCGTAGGTGTCGCAAGGTTGGAAGTCAGTGACGAAGAACCATCCACTATTACAACCATGGCTCTCTCTAGCTCGTTCAGAGAGAGAAAGAAAAGACTGGTTTGAGATGTAAAAAGAGAAAGAATAAGAACATGCCGCCTTTCATGCCTCCCTACGTGCGTGTGCGTGATTTTATATCCTCACATCTTCTCCTCGGGCCCCACCTTGAAAGAAGGTGCATATGGATGGATGAACATGGGTTATGGGATGAATATCAAAAGAAGAGAGAGTAAAGCATCCATGGACTCACCATTAAAAGAGATCATGGATTAATGAGCATAGTTCTTAGCCCTCCTCCCCTTTTTTTTCTTCCTTTTATTTTTTTTTTCTTTTAATCAACCCCTTGATGTTACCCATATCTAGGATTTTCAATTTAAAATTTGAATTTCCACCAACAACCTTGGTTTTCTTTTTATTTATTATTGTTTTAATATTTCAAAATTTAAAATTTTGAATTATTTGATTTGGTGCACATTCTATTTTATATTTTATTATTTTTTTATCATTATCCAATCAAAATTTTTATTTGAAACTCGAATTTAATTTAATTTAATTTTTTTTAATCCGAACATGGATAAGCCCTAATTTTTTTTTATGTACAAACAAGGATTATTATCCATCAAATTTTATTTAAACTCAAATTTAAATTTTTTTATCCGAGTAGAGATAAAGATTGAAATTTTATTCAAATTAAAACTCCCCTTTTTTCTATATAAACAAAGTGCCCCTGGTAATTTACTTACGCAATCTAGTGAAGAGAGGGAAGTACGAGTATTCTGAAACCTTAGAGACTTTAGTCTTCATCTCAATTGTCTCAAGTTAAGAATCTAACTCTGTTGTTTATTGTTTCTTCTTGACATGACCTTTATTCATTGTTTTCGTAGGGATTAACTCCTCCAAATTTTTTTATTGCATCTTGAACATCATGTGTGTGTATATATATATATTCCATTATTTTCCCTTCACATTGAATGCCACATCCTTTTCTCCTTATTTGTTTATTGCTTTTATTGTTTTTTTTCTTGGTGCATGAAATGCCATGCCTTTGACTTATTATTTTTTCCTCTTCTTCCTTTTTTTTTTCATGAACCGCATGCCTTTTATTTTTCTTATTTTATTATAATTTTTTTTCTTTTCCTTCATCTATGAATACCATATCCTTTTTTTCTTATTTTTTTATCTCCTTCCTTTTCTATATAAACATTCCCTTTTTCTTACTTCTTTATTATTATTATTATTATTATTATTATTATTATTATTATTATTATTATTATTATTATTTTCCTTTGGTTGCCTGAAAGCCATTTCCTTTGTATAATTTTATAATTTTTTTGGCATCCGAACACCATCTTTATATTTTTTTCTTTTTTTGTTGGCATCCGAACACCATATCCACCTTTCATGCACATGTCATCTTCAATTTTGTAGCCAATTCTTTTTTTTCATAATACAATAATTTGTTCATTTTTATTTTTTATTATTTTTTTATTTATATTTTTTTTATAGCTTTTCCAATGGATCCCACCACATAAGACAAGCTAATAGAGCCTTTTTTCAAACCGTGTGATGATCAAGATAAAGCTCTGGATGGGATATCAATTGCGAAACATTATCCCATAGATTCCATAAACTCAGGAAGACCAATCCGCTATTTGGAAGTACTTCAACGAGTGGACCAATATACCAACCGCCTTCTGTGCTATAGGTTAACTAACACCTATTTATTTTCACAAAGGAAAGGCGCAACAGGTTATACTACTGAACTCATAATAATCCAGTCCACCAGATCTCAATTTGGATAGACTTGGCCATCGTATAAACATTGATCATGTTAGTTCCGCCGGTGTGGTTTGTGGGTTTTAGGGAACACTCAAGCACTCATAGAAATCTCACACAAACCAATAAAGAAAGAGACACACGACATTGGTAACCCAGTTCTGCGTCACCTCGCCTACGTCTGGGGGGCCAAGCCTGGAGATAAACAATCCACTAAAAGAGGTAAAAATAGATGAGTACAAACACTTGTCACTCACACTCTCAACAATAAAGATCACTACCCTTTCTAGATTGTCTGGTGCTCACACTCTCTCCTCCAAGAGTCACCCAAGAGTCACACCTACAATCTACGATCAAGGTAGCTTATATAGACGCCTCAACATCCCAAATATAGCACATACCTCTTTTAGAATCTCCGCGGCTACTAATTTTAAAACCTTCCAAAATTAGCTGTTGCAACTCTTGTTATAACATAAGTTGCAACATGGCCCTGACTGCTGACTTGACTGAGTTCTGGTTATGTTGCGGATGACCTCAAGACCCATCAACCTACCGGTCATGCTTAGTCCGAGTCGATGCGGCCAAATCTCCAGATCCCGACTGCCGGCAACTAGCCTACCTCCTCAGTTCCTCATCACGCAGTCCCCTCGCAAGGGGCGCACGTCCTTGTGCGTCTTCATGAAACTTGCTAAACTTAGTCTTCAATCTTCCAAGTTTGGTCTTCAAAGATTCTCCAAACTTGATCTTCAATTCACCTAAGTTTGATCCTCAAATCTTGCCTTCAATAGACTTCAAACAATCTTCATCAAGGATTCATCAAATCATATCTTCAATTAGCCTTCATTCATACCATGAATAGATATTTCTCCGATTAAGCTCCACCATATTTAATCTTCAATCAAATCACCTAAATATGGTCTTGATATGATCTTGTCTTCATGTTTCCAAGAATAATTCCACCAAGATCTTCAAGATAATATCCTCCATGTTATAGACTTACTAAAAATAGTTCCACCAAGATCTCCAAGATGTTTAGCCTTGCAAGCTAAGTCTCCATGCCATGTCACAATGCTTGCCACATCATCAATTATGCTTTGTCACCTTAGTTGCCACGTCACTTGGTCTAGGTGTCAAATCATGCCAATAAATATTGAGGTTACACTAATAGATCCCACTGTGGACCTTTGGACTGGGAGGACCCCTTTTCATTACTATACTCCCTACCCATCAATGTACGAAACATGGGCTTCTTTAGTAATGAGGAGATCATTTGAAACACTCAAAAGGGCAGGCATTCTTGGTGCTATCGCAATATCAATAGAGACATACGGATTCGACTCATCAATTGTGAAAAATATTACTGAAACATGGTGTTCGAGGACCAACACATTTGTGACTCCTTTTGGAGAGATTGGAGTTTCTTTATGGGATCTCAGGTGCATTTTAGGCTTACCAATTATAGGAGAGTTCTATGAAGAGTATGTCCTTGCAAACCACATGCTCTATTCCAAAGAGGTATATCCCTCTATTGTGAAAGACTTGTTTGGCATCTACTAGTGAATTAGTGACGCTACTTCAAGAAAAATAGGCAAAGTTACTCATGTTAGTGGGCAAATGTTTTCTTTAGAGATCAACACAGGAAAATGAAACTTGCAGTAGACGATGATGTTCATCCTGCTCCTCAAGCCTCAGAAGTGTTACGCCCTAACCTATGGCTGAACACGTGGCAATCACCACGATATCCCGAAATAAGTGGCAAAACAACCACATCACCCCATGACACTATAAGGCATTATTACCCTATGAACATTCAATAAATCTAGAAACATATATATATATATATATATATATATATCAATAACAAAGCAACATCATTCTAAAATGTTATAAAATCAACGAAAAAGCAATATCTAAAAATTTTATTAAAAACAATGAGATGGGTTGCAAATATTATGCATTTATTACACACTAGTAGATCAAACCAATAAGTTTATATAAAAAAATAAATAAAATCCAACCTAAACAACTTAAGAAAACGAAGAAAATAATAGGAAGCCCTGCACAATGTCCCAACGTAGCAGCACTACTGTCCACCACTTAAAAGAAACATGAGGGTAGAGTGGATGAGTAACATAGTTACTCAGTGAGTGGTTAACACGGTTCCACATGACTTTAAAACAAATTCAGCATAGCATTACAACATAAAATGGATGTTTCTAAAATACTTATGTTTCAAAGACAAAGTAACAGTAAAATATAATAAAAATGGTATAAACAGAATCACACTTTTGTGATATAGCAACCATAATTTTACAATAAATAAAGTTTCACAAAGAAAAACTCATGAGATGATTTGAATGCTTAACACAAAAAGGACTAGCCAAAAATCATTCCCAAACTTAACCACCGTCACGATTAAGAACAGGACCACCAAAGTTAATTATACATTTAAATAAAATATCAAGTTAAGCCCACCTCGGCGTTGGCCTCTAAGTTCATCCGTATGGTGAAACACAGTGCCTCAGAACCAGTGGATTTTCACCCACTCCCAACTCAGGTCCTCTCCGCACCTCTTGAGTGGGTATTACCAATCAGCCAGTCAACCATGCTACCTCTCACTAGGTTGGACCCAGAGACCACTACTGCAGCAGTCGAGTCATAGACTCGCGATCATCAAAATTCAAAATCAACATTTTAAATTACAACATAAACATATGATAAAACATCATAATTTGTCCACAATATCTCAAAGAAAACAAACTCAATTTATAAGCCAAAAATTCAATGTAAATAGATTACAAAACCATAAATATATATATATATATATATCATTATGGAAACATCCACTCACAGTGCTTAGACTAGTAGATCTAAGAGCTTAAGTGTAATCACTCCTGCACAAGCTCTTTGCCCTTGGCCGAACTTTCACCACCTATAAGGTTTTAAATAAAAACAATAAAACTTTAACTGTAATAGTATCTAATTCTTAGGACCACGTCTCTTAGCACACAAAAGTGAGTAAAAATTATTAATATAATCATGAGTAGATTATGATGGTGCATCCTAGAAGTACAATTAAAAAAAAACACACAAAAACTAAATTTTTACAACCCATGCATATATATAAATATATATATATATACATATGTTTAGATATAACCATATATAGAATGTAAATTAACCAATAGTATGATATATATATATATACATAAGGCATGTTGATCTGTATAATCATATATAGTCATATGAATAGATATGATGGCCCATCTTGCGTATAATGGCTTCGTCAGTCATGCACACATCTACACATAGTATACATGTAGCCGTATATGTATATATATATATAATATGCACATACGGACACATGGTATACTACGAGAGTATGCACAGTTTAGGCATCATCAATTTACGTTTTCCAAAAATTCATTCCTATAATCCATTCATCGCAACTATGCAGCATCTTAAAAATAATTAAGAAAAAAACATGCAAAAATTTTAACTAAATCTAAACACCACTTTGATTAAATCGTACCTTTGGAGGAAGAAAAAGAGAAGACTGGGTTCCAGCCAACGAGGAAAGAAAAAAAATTTCGGCTGAAAAAACTAGGGTTTTAGATTCTATTTTAATCACTCAAAGCTAAATTGCAAAATAACCCCCAAGAATTCTCATAATTAAAATGTTATTTTATTATTATTATTTTTACTAGGTATTACAAGAAGAGTGTAGGCTGGCTGCCTTCCTATGCATATGCCTTTCTCATTTCATCCTACCTTGTAGAAGTTCTTTTATTCGTCCTAAAGTATTTGTAATGGCAGCTAAACTAGCCAGAGGGACAAGGCTATCTCTAGCCCTAGCTATGTTGGCGTGTATCTATACCAACCTAGATATCATAGCTTCACACCATGAAGGGTCGTCCAACACTTCTGTTTCTTTCCCATGTTATTACTTTTATGGTTGGATCGAATCTCACTTTCCAGGAACCTACCTTCGTATGTCAGCACCAAGTGACAGCCTCAGAAATATAGATGGATTGCGAGAATTTCCTAGCATGGCCTTCATAATGGGTGTAGGAGCATGCACTTTCAGTCATAGAAGAGCTCAGAGTATGTTAAGAAATGAAGGATGTCTCAAATGGCACCCATTTGTTTGTGACGAATTCAAGCATGAAGGTTGGTATGAAGACTTTAAAGAACCCAGCAACAAAGGTATGCTCAACACAATTCAATCAAAGTACTTTATAGCCCTCCATCAGAGCATACTTCCTTACACTTCAACAAGGATATCTTCAGCGAACAGTACAATCCACGTAAGTTTGCTTGGTAATTTGGTTACGACCAAGGGTTTTGAAAAACATTTAGTGTCAAAGCACCCTCAAGATATTGGCCTCTTGGTGGGTTATTGGAACCACTTTGTTCGAAAAAAGTCAGGATCAAAGTTCTGCATCCCATCTTGAGGGAGTACAGGGCAACCATTTATACTTATATTCACAGCAGTGGTCAACCCATTTACATCCAACCTTAACGACCATCTATGACCGTCTCAATAAATAAGACAATCCCTCTCAGAAAACAGGATGTCTCTTCCCTGATGGAGCCAAGACATTCTTCGAAAAAGACTCGAACTGATGGAGCACCCATTCATAGTACATCTTTATTACTTTCTCTATTTTCCCCTTCTTTTTTTGTATATTATTTACTTCTTTGTTCATTTATTCTCTTTTTTTTAGTTCCTGATCTAAATAGAAGTGAGGAAGAACAAGTCAGCATCTCAAAACCTGAGTTTGAACCTACAAGTTCGTATTCATTTATTTATTTATTCATTTAATTATTTGATGATGATTTTTTTAAATAAAGTTCACTTCTCTATTTTAGGTTCTCATAAAGCTTCTTCTTCAAAGACAATTTCTTCTGAGCATGACTCTCTATACTCGGATTTTGCACATGATAATGATAACTACACACCCCTCCTTGATGTCAACCCTCAGGTAGAGAGCCCTCAAGTAGAAGCTGCCCCTTTTGCTCAATCCATTCCAAAAGATTCAACCCTAATGGCTACTTTCGCCGATGATGATCCTCCTTCAAAAGGTACTTTCAAACATGGGGAACATTGTGCCACAAGAACTACATCTATAAACCTATCTCATCTCCAATCTAGTGACTAAAATCATGTCTTGTAAGCTGTTTTGGTAAATAATTTCATAGACAAGGTGAAATCATCACAACCTCATGAACATAAATCCTAAAAAGAAGAAATCATCAAACTTCATAAAACTATCATGTTTCTTGGGGATAATATTTCGGCCACTTGGGACAAGGTATTTGAAGTGCTTCACATCATAAAGCTTGTTCAAGATATGAAGGGTAAAGAAGAGAATCCCCACATGGAAGAGAAGAATAAATTGATGGTGAGTGCAAAGGCATTGAAGAAAAACAATCAGTGACCATGGTAACAACTCAAAGTATCGATGAGGCTTGCACAAACACAAAAGAAGCTATAATAGTTGGAAGACCAAAGAGAGAAGTTGAAAGCTCAAGAAGAAGAAGACATATACCTCATCAACTCAAGTTTGGACTTATTAAAGTCCATTGCTTCAATAGAAGAAGAAGACAAATCCTTGGCTATTGTCTTACAAAAACTTGAAGCACTCAGAGGGGGTGACGATTCACACTTATCATCATCACTTGAAGAACTTCTCGCCAACTTTGAGAGATTGAGATCAAAACTTTAGTTTAACTCATCTTCCTTTCTGATTTTTTTTTCTTCTCTTTTTGGTTTTAGACATTACCTATTTTATATCTCTGTTAGCTTAATCTAATAAATGGAATGAAATTCCAGGTCGTTGTAGTGTTCTTCTTAGCAATAAATATTTTGGAATTTCTTTATGGATGTCTCAAGCTTCTCATATAATCTTCACCATCTTTTTTTTTTGAATGAGGGCCTTGTATTTGTAAATATTTTTGGCCAAATCTGGAATGATTTAATTTTTGCATTTTGAAGACTTCAACATTTCATGCTTGTGGAGCCATTATAACTTTGACTTGTGATACTTTTTAAGCCTTTGATTTCCTTATGTCCTAAAACTTTAAAATTTCATTTGTTATTTCATTTAAAATTACCAATCCATAACTCATTCTCCATGTCGAGTCATTAACTTGGTTTTCTTTGTGTTCATTTTTCACTTTTTTTTGTTGACAAATGAATGGCTCGTTCTTCCATGTGAGACATTCCTTCTTTCTTCTTTCTTTTTTTTTTTCTTTTTTGTCTTTGCTGGAGAAAAGCTTTCTTTCATTTCATAAAACATCATTTTTTTTCCTTAACTCTAGAGTGTGCATGTTTTACATTAGACAACATTTTGGATCAACACCTTGAAAGAAGAGTTCTCAATGACATTTTTGAGAGCATCATGAGGCGATGAAGAGGCTCCTCCAGGAGAAGGGTTGCCGTGCATTAGACATCACAGCAAGCTTCAAGGGAGTTCTTCAAAGGTCTTCATCAACTCTTTCAGCTTGCGTGACTGTCAAGAGACAATGGAGAGGCCCTCTCAAGGAGAACGGTGACCATGCAGTGGACATCACGGCTAGCTTCAAGAGTCTTTAAGAGTCTTCAATAGCCCATCCACTTCTTTGACTGTCAAGAGGCCATGGAGAAGCCCTCTCAAGGAGAGCAGTCGCCATTAGGGGTGAGCAAAAAAATCTAGATCCGATCTAATATCTGATTTTTTTACCCTAATTTTTTGGGTACCCGATCTGAAAAAAAGGGTCGGGTACCCGATCCGAATTTTTTAGATGTAAACCGGGTCTGATCCGGGTCGAGAGAAATTAAAAATTGGGTATCCGAATTCGATCCGGTTTTTAATTTTTATTATATATATAATTTTAAATTTTATATGGTCTAAAAAGTAAAAATGAAAAAAAAAAAAAAATCCAAATCCCTCGTCTCAACCTTTTAAAAGTTATATATATATATATAATACACATTAATAAATTTAAATTTTACAAGGGCTAAAAATAAAAAAAAATACCCAAATGCCTAATCAAATAACTTAAAGAGTTATATACTCAAATAGTTACATATATATATATATATATATATAAATTTAAATTCTACAAGGGTTAAAAGTAAAAAAGAAAAAATTTCAAATCCCTGCCTCCCATTCACTAATAGCCATTGCCCCGCCTTTTCTCTCTAGCCTCCATTCAAATCTCTTCTCTCAAGCAACTAATGATCATTATTGATGAGACGCTTGATGCTTCGTGGTTATTTGATTTTTGTAATGCCTAATCTTTGATAAAACTCTTTTTTAGACTTTTATTGTGTGGAGAATAGTATAAGAGTTTAATGCTAAGTTGTAAGTTTTTCATTTTTTTTTTATGTAGTGTTTTTATATAAAACAAATCAATGAAATAGATAAAACTTAAATTCGGATCCAGATATCCGATATCCGATCCGGTTTAAACCGGGTATCCAATTTTTGGTACCTGGTTTAAATCGGGTCAGATACGGGTCAAGTTTTTGTCGATCCGAAAAACCGGGTACCCGATCCGGTTTTAAAAACCGGATTGGGTACCCGGTTTTGCTCACCCCTAGTCGCCATGCATTAGACATCAAGGTAAGCTTAAGTGAGTCTTATGAAATTACCAAAATACTCCTCATCTTTGCTAAAAACCTTTTTTTGGTATTTAGACCCTCCAACTTTTCATTTTCCCAAATTTTATCAAATTTTACAAATAAACCTCCAAACTTTCATACTTTCATATTTTTCATGGTTTTTTCAGTTAAACCCTCGAGCTTTCATATTTTCACACATTTTGACAATTTTCCATGTGCCATCAAATTTCTTTCTTTGTTTTTTTTCTCTCTCTTTTTTTTATATGAACAAAGAGAGAAAACTTCAGTACAACGCATGGCATGAATACATGCATGAATTATATTAATTTGAGCTCATGTTTGCACACTAGGAGGGCCAGGATGGATGCATGTGGGTATAGTATGATAGATGAAGCATGCTTGATTTCTTAAGCGAAAGATGCATGCATACTATAGTTCATCAAAGAAAGAGTCATGCATGGTTATGCAACGGACATGCCAAAATATAGATGTCATATATAAGTGGGATCCATCATGAAAGAGCTAGACATAGGATAACAAAGATTTTTCTTTAAGAAAAGTCCAAGCATTTTTGCATGAGATTGGTAACCAGAATATATAAGAGCATGCAACCATAATCAAGCGCCTACATGCATGATTTTTTTTTTTTTAATGTATGGAATTTCATAAGAGTATCTACCTCCTTGAAGCAATAGCCACTCGACGAACATTTTAGGCCAGTTTGGAGAACGTTGACTTCTTGGGCTCTGCCAGGGTGGTGATGACGGCATAAGCCATATATCGTCACCACCACATTGTCCTTCTTCTCATCCTTTGCTAGGGTGGTGATGGCGGCGTAAGCCATATATCATCACCACCATGTTGTCCTTCTTTTCATCTTTAGTTTTTTCTCACTTTTTTTTTCGTGATGACGTTCAGAAGTAGTGAAAACACATGTATGAGAGCATACTTGCATACAATATATGAAAGCCATGCTTGCATGTAATATATAATGACATGAGAGAAAGAGAGAAACAACACATGTAGAGCTAGGTACATGGTTGCATGTATAATATATAAAAGCATGCTTGCATGTATACAACTCATGTTAATATATATATCATGTATAATGGCGGGACCCATGCATATCATAGTACGGTTTTTTTTTCATGGAAGAAGCTCTCTGTTTTTTTTTCATATATATATATATATATATTTCATTATATATGTTTCTTGAATATAATACCCTGTGGTTGAATTTTGACAGAGCAACCTTGCGTCTCGATGTCAACAGCTCTTCGGCGACCTACTTCTCCAAACAAAACATCCTTCTCTTGTTCCTTCTTCTTCTCAGATTTCTTTAGCTCCTCTTCAAACTTAAGGGGCTTGCCATGGTAGACGTGATCCTCGAAATGTTTGGGATCAATCTTTCCCTAGAGACTCTGTCTTGCCGAAGGGCACGTGGGTGTCACATGGCTGGAGGTCGGTGACGATGAACCATGCACTATTACCACTATGGCTCTCTCTACCTCGTTTAGAGAGAGAAAGACCGGTTTGAGATGCAAAAAGAGAGAGAATGAAAACATGGCTGCCTTTTATGCCTCCCTATGCGTGATTTTATATCCTCACATCTTCTCTTCAGGTCCCACCTTGAAAAAGATGAAGGTGGATAGGGACGAATGAACATGGATTATGTGATGAATATCAAAAGAAGATAGAGTGAAGCATCCATGGATCCACCATTAAAAGAGATCATGGATTAATGAGCATAGTTCTTAGCCCTCCTCTCCTTTTTTTTTTCTTCTTTATATTTTTTTTCTTTTAATCATCCCCTTCAATTTTTTTCCCATATCCATGATTTTCAATTTAAAATTTGAATTTTCTTTTTTTTTTAATTTCTTTATTATTTTTTTAATATGTCAGAATTTAAAATTTTAAATTATTTGATCCGGTGCATATCCTATATTATATATATATATATTATTTTTTTTTGTCATTATCCAATCAAAATTTTTATTTAAAATTTTAACTTAATTAATTTTTTTTAATCTGAACATTGATAAGCTCTAATTTTTTTATATACTAACAAGGATCATTATTATCAAATTTTATTTAAATTCAAATTTATTTATTTTTATACGATTATAGATAAAGATTGAATAAATTAAAACTCCCCCTCCCCCCCTTTTTTTTCCTGTATAAACACCATCCAACATACGCCCAGAATCAATTATCTCATATATATATATATATATAACATATACTTTTAAAAAAAACAAAAACTCTTCAATCACAAAAGAAAATTTAAAAAAAAACTATAAATAAAGATCCCTGCACATAAACTTGTCACACAGGAATCGGTCCATCATCGACAAAGGAAAGGGTGCCATGGAAATGGAATGGGAAGGACAAACCCTTGATCCAGCAAACGTAATTGGAACACGTCAGCCTCCTCCGCCGTTCCCCTCCGGCGCGCCAAACAATCAAGTCTCCAATCATCCCCCTAACGATGATATTTTTGGCGATCTCACCTCCAAACTGCGTAATTTCCGCATTGTCCAATATCCTGAGGAAAAAGGTCTTGTTGGGTTTAATTAAAAAAAAAAAAAAAAAAATTTCTCTTGAGACTTATGTTTGTTGTCTTATGTGTTTTTCTGGATCCTTGTTTGATGAATTGAGTTTCTAGGGTTTCTTCTACTTGTTCATTGTTGTAAGATGTGAACATAGAACTCTTGTTGTTGGTTTTAGGATTTTCTCTGTTTGTTTGCTTTTTCTGGGATTTCTGGTTGTCTTATTGTTTGAGTGTGCTTTGCGATGGAATATAGATTACTTGTGTGTTTCTGGATTTTGGATGATGACTTTGGTAATTCTTGGTTGATTAGGTTTCCCACAAACTGCATATAACCTTGCAAATGAGACTGGGATTAAGAATATCAACGATGTTGATGTTGGTAAAGGTGCAATTCCAAACGAAACTCTGTTTTCGTATATGCGAGATGGTCTTGAATACGCACAACTGAAGGCAAATTTGCATGCTGTAGGTATTTTTGCATCCCTACGCGGGATCAGTTTGCAGTTTGTCTAAAATGTTAAAACTGACATCTTTGTTTCTTATGATTTGGGTTTTGTTTGTTTTAATATGCCAGCATGACTCCGGTTCTTTCATCAAGTGTTGTTCTCTTGACCCTGTGGATATTATTACAATTAATGTGGATAGCTGCTTATCACAAATAATTGATGATAGGAACAAAAATGCAATTGATCATGAAGAAGATATTGACTATGATGTGCCAGACAAAGAGTCAGACCAATCCGAAGTTAATGTTCATAAAGGTAAAAAATGTATATCATTCTTTCTACATTTTTGCTCATATCCCTTTTGTTTTGAATTATTATTTATCACGACAGAAACAAAATATTTTTCACAAAATCCCACTGAGTAACTTGCAAAGGTGGTTATTTCTTGCTTAATTTGATGGATAACCTTTCTCATTTATATTGTGAAGAGGCAATCTGACTCACCATCTTTGTGTACAGAGTGGATTTACTTCTTGTTCTTGAGATCATTTAGGTCAAGAGTTTTTTTTTATTGGTTTTTCTTATTTTTTATATTTTCCATACACTTTTGAAATTTTACATCATTAATTCTGACAAAGATGTGCAGTCACCGATATGCTATATGCATCTTATGCTGAATATCATCACTCTTTGTACCTTTGATAGGACCTCCATTAAGGGGTCAGATCCCTAGTGTGCCATCAGTGACTCATCAAGTTTCTAATTTAGATGTATTTGTCTCGGCAGGACATAGTTTAGAGGTTCGATCAATTCAATTTTGCTAGAATATTACTCAAAAAAATTATACTCTTTTTTTTGTTGAAGAATTTTTTTATGCCTTTTGTTTTCCTGTTTAGGGTTCTGCCTGTGCTTGGAGTCCAACAGATTCTCTTCTGGCAATTGGGTGGGTATAGTTTCCTCTCAATATGCTCTTCTCAGTTAGCGCTTTTATTTTATATTGACTCTTTGAATTAGTCAAAACTCCTTATAATAGCGTTGTGTATCATATCGATATATTGATCATTGTTTTTTATCATTTATTATTTTTTATTATAAATATATATATAGATATATATGTGCCATTTCTCTTAATTCCATTAGCTGATTTTGCCAGATTTATCAGTGAATAGCTTTTCGTAATTGTACTCTATAGATGACTAATCTTATGCCATTCCCCATAGCTGATTCATTGCTTTCAAATTATGCAAGCAGCTCACTATACAATGTCCATAGAAATTCTTATTCTTGATATGCAATTGTCATTAGTGCATTCCAGTTATTTGAATATTTGTCAATTTAGTTTCACTAATCTAACATCATTGAGATAATAAATCTGTTTAGTTTTGAATATACAACACAATAGACAGGTAACTGGGAAAGTTGTTTCAAATTTTATTGCGACCAAAAATGAAAATGCACATGATTGTTAAGGCTGGTTCAACTTAAGTCATCTTGATGAAATTGGTTATTTTTGTATACTTTTTGATTTTAACATGCTCTTTTCCAATTTGTTCAAAGAGTTTCAAATAAACATTTCTTTGTCTAAGTTTGTTTTATAATATTTTCAAAACTAAACCTTTTACACATTTGATATCAATCGTTAACATGAAAACTTTAAGTCTACAACTCATAATTCCATAACTAAAAGGTTCATAAGCAACATTTAGAAATATGCAAACTGCAAGATCAACCCAAAAATACTATGATCAATGTCTAACCTGAATTTGAAGTTACCAACATGAGTTGATGTAGGAATCTTAAGCCTCATATCTTAAGATTTCTTCATGATGATGGATTTAGCTGCATGACGACTTGTGCAATTATGCTAATGATGTTTTGATCTACATAAGGATGTTTTAGAAAACATTAATATATGCATGTTAGCCTTGTTTTTGTTGGGTGGTGTGGTTTATAGGACTTCACATTTTTTATTTTTAACTAATAGATCTTCAAATTCAACGGCACAAATATGGAAAATTTCAGATGACTTCTCCGGTATGCATACTTCAATTCCAGGGGTGCATTTTCTTATTCAGTTTGATGATAAAACCTATAAGTCAAGTGGACCAGTCACTAAAGTTGCTTGGAATGTGAGTTTCACTATTTCTTTCTATTGATCCTCCTGTTCTTGGAACTTTAATGAATATTCTAACTTTCTTTCTGAGAACAAAAGTATTCCCCCTCCACCCTTTGAGCAAGGGACATAATATTTTTCAGCAATCATCATACTAAATGATTCTAATGAATTCAATCACCTGTCATATATTCTTATTGCATAGCGGTGATTTTTAACGTGTAAACTACTGTACTGATCTAATACTTATCGTTCAGGGAGAAGGGGAACTTCTTGCAATAGGTTCAGAGTATGGGTTCGCAAGTATTTGGTGTAAGAATGGTTAGTTGTTTCTTACTTGTTGCATCTAAATGAAAGATGTTAAACTGATTATGAAGATGTCGTTGGAATTTAAGAGTGTAACCTCGATAAAATAGTTTCATTTAGTGTTTTGTTGATGGTGATTATATTTTGTCTTCCTACTTTCTTATGAAATGGCTGATTCGAAACCATTTTAACCCCTACTATTTTATAAAGATGGGAAATAGGTATTTTAGCCTTCATCAATACTACAATGGCTAATCCCTTTAACTACTGCCATGCCAATCATCTATTTTCCTATTTCTTTTTGGGAAAGAAGAGCGGGGCGAACCCACTAGAGACCCAGGGACGTGCACAAGCCTCGGTGGAACAAGTGGGGACGGGGCCACGCTCACGTGGGCGCTGGAATCACCCGTACACAACCACTATTCACAACTCCCAGAAATGTGCCCTCAGCCGAGAATCGAACTCTCACCACTCGGTGAGAGCTCTATCGGCGACCCGTGTACCAATAGACCCGAAGGTCGTTGGCATCTATTTTCCTATTTCCTTGCACAATGGCTTATTAGAAACCTGCTAATATTTAAGAGTTATGTCTGTCAGTCAATACATTCACTTGGGCTAAAGTCAGAGCTGCTTTTTGTTGCCTTTCATGGGGTAAGTTGCTTTCGTATGAAAGATGTCTACATGATGTGCTAGCCTTGCTCAATTCAAAGGAAAATTTTTCTGCCGTCTTTGTTTGAATTTGTCTGTGTCCTCTCTTTTCATATTGGCGGTTTTAGGATAATGCTTAGACTTGCTTTTCTTCTCTACTATCATGCCTAAGAGACCATATTCTCAATTTATGATTTTGAGAGGAACCGAAGAATGCAGTCTCATGGGAGGATCTTTTCCTCATCAATTTTTTTTTTTTGTAGCAGAAAGAAGGATGAGAAATTCAAATTTGTTTAGGGTTGTTATTTAGCAAAAATCTATTTTATTGGTTGTTGAACGATCATCCATACCTAGAAGAAAAATTACCTATATGAATTATGGAACTATGAAGGATTATAAACATTCATAATTTACTAAATGGAGTTACTTCAAAAAAATAAATGCATAAGTACATCTGTATGAGTAATATAATTTAGCATACTTTAAATTCACCCCACAAGTGAGTTATATTTGGCTTCCTTTTGCCTAACTATTATCTTTTTGGGCAATTGTTTGAATAAAAGTTTCTAGTATTGGCTCCCGAGGGGCTGTCCATGATAATGAATAATAAACTACTATATGAACATGGAACTAAAGGGATACATAAGCATATTGTTGTATTTTATTAAATGAAGTTACTTCAGTAGAAAATTTATAGATACCTACATCAATATGGACTAAAATAATATAGTGTTGATTATGTTGTATTCCTTTTTGTCAAGGTGTTCTTTTGACTTTATGTTGATTATTTCACAAGCGATCAAATCATAGCCGCTTTTATGCTAAGTGGCGATATTTGAACTATCATTTGAAACTTCTTTCAAATACAATTAGTTCTGTCTTTCCATTAAAACTACTTGATTCTTCCTGCATTAAGTACAATAAGACAAACCCTAAACCCATCATTAAAGTGTTTCTTACATTTACTTTATGCAATATTCATGTTGAAGCATCCCAGACATTAAGTATGTTTCTCCCTATATCACAAAGTGCCTCAACTTGTGTATTTTGCACAGTTTATACTCTCTTTTGTTGCCATTAATGCCACAGGTGAATTACGCAAGACACTATACAAAGATGAAGAGTCTATATCATCTATATTATGGAACAGTAAAGGTGATCTTCTCCTAATTGGAAGTGATGACAGCAGATTTATAATATGGGACACAATAACTTGGAAACCCAAGCAAAAATTAAGATTTGATCCAGGTGAAACTTGATTCTGTTCTTGTAGATTATTTGCTTTCCTTTTAGAAGTTCATAAATATGGTCATGCTCATAATATTTATATTTTCAGAACTGCCTGTTGTTATTGCTGCATGGAGAGACAATACTTCATTTACAATATGCTCAAGGGACATGAGAATTTATGTTTGGAACGTTGGAGATTCTCAGCCAATTATAATTTTTACTGGACATCAGGTTTCAATAAGCAAATAATATAAACATTTTTGAAATTAATTTTTATTAGGCATTCCTAAGTTATAATGATTTGTTGCTGATCCGTTATATCACTTATTGATAGCACAAATCTTTTACTCAGCAATTTTCATGCTTCTGTTCTGCATGCTTGAATGTCATTTGGCCAGCAAAGTGAGCTTTGACATGCATGGCATCAAGTGTCTTTTTTTTTCTTTTCCTTTTGGCTAATAATCTTCAGCCTTGTGGTATTTGTAATTTCAAGTTTGGTTTGACTCCAATAAACTTGATGTGTTAAACTGAATGGTAAGTTCTGAACTCTTTTAAAGTATTTTGTTAAATTTATGTATATGCCACTGGAGTGATGACTTCATTTATTCTCATCCTTTGGCTTGGGACCTGTTGCTCTGGCCAGACTGGCTTAAGGCCATCTCATTTTCTGAATGATATTTTCTAGGCTATAAATCCTGTTGGCTTACTATGTGATTTTTTAATTGGATAAATTCTTCATGGAAGTTTAGGTTAATTATGCTATGCAACTTTTCTCCTTTATCTCTGGTAGAATGAAAATTGAAACAAAAATGCATTGGTGACATGCCTATGGCGCTTGTTGCTGCAGTTCATAAGACCTCAGAGCATTAAGGCACATTCTGTCATCTTACAGCCTGTCATAATCTTTGTTTTCTGTGGGTCACTGTTTATACCCTTGTCATAATTGGTGATTTAATTTCAGGGCGATATTGATGGTATCAAATGGGATCCTACTGGGACTTTATTGGCTTCATACTCTGAAGATGGGGCTATAAAGGTAGCCAGTCTTTATTAAAGTGACAATTGTTTACTCTATGAAGTTTTCTAGCCTATGAATATTTCACTATTCAAGTAAATTAGTCCTCTGATCTTAAGTCAAGTTGCATAATTTTGAATATTCTAATATATACCTTACAAAATACAAAACTTGCATAGACTTTGAATTTGCTATTTGGATGTGCACCATGGACAACTATTATGCTTGAAAAATATAATCTTGGGTTAAGGAGGCCATTCATTGTTTGGTTTTTGAGACTAAAGCACAGAGAAATAGCTTGTCCTCACACATTGGACCCTGCATGTATTGTTTGAAATTAACATTTTCAAATTTGGTGGAGTGAAGTTAATTTAAAAATAACATAATCATGAACAAACCAATGGTTTTGGTTGATGTCATGATTTTTTCATGTGCACAAAACCTCATTTTTGCAGTGGTGTATCAAAAAGTCAAGCAAGAGTTTATGTGTAATTCTTGGATTTCATTGTTGCTTTGTAAAAAAACTTAACTTCTTTGTGCACCTGGTGTTACTTACAGTACCCATAGTTTTTATCTTGAAGCCCATACCCTAATTTTGCCATCTTGAGATCTGTTATTAAGAATGTCATTTTTCTTGCTATAGTGTACTTAATTGAAATGTGGTAAATGAAGCAACCTTTCTTCCATAACAATAATGCTGCTATTTTTAATCATTCCAAGTGACATTAGCGAAACCTTATGGAGTTGACTGCTTTTTATGTTTCGGTTGACTTTTTCTTGAATTTATCTAGTTTTAATCTTGAGGGCTAAGTGGGAGTTTCTATTATGGTATTTGGTGCAGGCTAATCATATAACCAGCCTCATCTTTTCCCTTTTGTTTTGTTTTGTTTTGTCTTTTCTTTTCTTTCTTTCTCTTTGTTTTTTTTTTGGCTATTGAAGTGGTATATTTCAGCATTTATATGTTTTTCCCAGATTTGGACCTTGAAACAGAACCAAAGTCTACATAATCTGATGCATTGTGAGGTTTGGGTTTTTTTTTTCTTGTCATTATTGTGTACTCTGAATGATCGTACTGGAAGCATTTATTTAGTTGCATTTTCAGCGTATAAATAGTATCAGATGGAGCTGGACTGGCCCAGGTACAAGCAACCCCAATAAGCAGCTATTGCTTGCTAGGTACATCTTGTTCTCTTTTTCACTGTATCTTTTGTATTATGCCATACTTTTACTCCATGTCTTAATGGTGTGTTGTGCCCAGCATTTAACATGGGCACTAAGTTATTCTGAGATATGATTCTTATGATTGTGCAAGGTCTATACAAGAGTTTTATCAAGCTAGATGTTTGTCTAAAATTTAGTTTAACATTGAAAAGCCCAGTGAAAAATCTCAAAAATAATTGAAGAAAAATAATTGTTATCTGAAAGTCGCCTTGTATTGTCTCTGTGGCCATCTTTGTGGCTTTGTCTAGCACTTCCATTAACCTTTTATTTTTTCTTTTCTTTTTTTGGGAGATTTCTGTTTGGTTTTATGACTCAGATATTTAAGCAGGTAGAAGTCAAAATTCTAGAACTATTGTCATAGTTATGGCAGACTCTATTAGTCTTGTGCCTTGGTATTCAACGGTAGCCTGAACATATAAATGGATGTTAATTTCTTGGTGGCTATTGCAACAACTGAATGATGATTGCTGTCAATGCATCTCTTGCTCTTTGTGATAGCTTTTGTATGTCTTGTTACTGTTTGTTAATTTATATTATTTGATTTTACATCTCCTTTCTAAAGTATTACCTTCACTCAACTTTATTGCGCTGTTTATTCCTTATGCACATCTGTTCTACACATTTACAAGCCTTGCCTCTTATACCGTCGTTACCATCAATTAATGGGATGTTTGGCCTGAACACAATGCAGTGTCATTAGCTTATTTTTCTTGATTTTAGAAAATATCAATGCATTTGCTCATAACCAACAGTAGCCCAAAGTCCAAAGATGCATTTTTTCACATGCTTGAATATTTAAATTCAAGCATCAGTTAAACTCATGATTAAGCACCAGACAGTTATTGCTAGAAGTGCATCTGTTCTGATTTGGCATTAAATTACTTGGACGTCATTTTCAATGCTAATATTAGATCATTGTAGATAGAAATTGGCAAACAGCCAAAACTTATGATGAGCAGCTTTTTTATGGGCAAATTTACCTGCACAGTTTCTAATATCTGAAATAACCTCAGTAGAATAAATCCATATATGGAACAATCAACATTGTTAAAATCAAAAGAAAGTCATTGAGTTTTCTTGGAGATGTCTGTGGCTAATATTCAAGCCGACTTCTCTAAATTTACGTGTTTTCCATATACTGTTCTGTTTTATATGATCCTATCAAATGCCAGTGCTTCTAAAATTTGCTTGATTTTCACATCTTTTCTTTGACTCATGATCCTGTCAAATATCAGTGCCGCAGATGATGGAACAGTCAAAATATGGGATGGCGTACAAGGGCATCTCCTTTACTCCTTCAATGGTCACCGGTACCCTGATCATTTAATTTCTGACTGATTCATCAATACATGGCTAATCAT
Source organism: Dioscorea cayenensis subsp. rotundata (assembly GCF_009730915.1). Lineage (NCBI taxonomy): Eukaryota > Viridiplantae > Streptophyta > Magnoliopsida > Dioscoreales > Dioscoreaceae > Dioscorea > Dioscorea cayenensis. The sequence continues at coordinate 5,953,378 of NC_052488.1, read as the reverse complement.
ATTTTGATGGGGCAATTCCTTTCCCTTTGAATACTAGGAGATGTGTAATAGAGATGGAGTTTAGCCCGGATGGTGATTACATAGCTAGTGAATCAGACGATGGACGTTTACTGATATGGAAAGTCAAAGATGGAACAATTGTGAAGTCCTGTGATGGCTGTGATCCTTGGTGTTATAATCTTTCTTGGAATAGAGAAGGCAACAAAATAGCAGCAGGTTGCAAAAATTACAAGCTTAATGTGATTCGCTTGTGGTAGATCCTTTTTCTATGCATTGAGAAACTATGTGGCCTTAGTATCTTTTTCTCAACCTGTCTTACATGCATGGCGATCCAATTTATTTTTTTCCTTTTTTTCTTGGCTCATTTATCATAAAAGGCATTAGTAAACCTGATTCCTTAGTGTGTGTATATATATATATATATATACAGGTTTTTATGCTATTTTTTTAATAGTTGATTTATACACCAAGAATTGAGGGTGCCCAAGGAAATGAGTTCTTTTCTCATTTCAGTAACTTAAACATAAATGTTTCAGTGGTTGGAACAATACGGCCTCTGTTATGCTTAGCGTCAACAACATCAATCTACACAATTTTCCCAGCAAAGCTTCATTTCAACTCTCAGTGTCAGAAGCACTTTTGCTAGGAGTGAGAAATGAATCATTTATTCTCTGTTTTTGTTGTTGAGACGAGCTTTCTCATATTTTCTTTGATTTTTTAAAATAAAAATGTGAGTTTTTTTTTTCTCTTTATTTGAATTTTAAAATGAAATAATTCATATGTTTCAGCTGTTTTTATCTTAATCTTCTCTTTTGCTGTCCCTCTTTTCACTACTCTGAATATACGTATGGTCTTAAACCATTCAGTCTGTAAGTTCAGTTTGTGTTGTCCACAAATGATGGTTTTCTTTCCTGCGAGTCACTTTGGCTCTAATCTTTAAATGTTTTCTTTAAGAGACGACACCACCCCCTCTTGCTAATATCCATTATTTCTTCCACGTATATATATGTATGTATATATTCTTTATTGTATTCGTGTGAACCTTTTGCCTAACATGCCTTTATATTTTGAATTTCTTTGCTGTGGATGTTAGCATGCAACATGCCATGCATGCAGTTGTGTAAAATTTAGTGCTAGCGATGGTATGGTTTTTGATTGAATTGTTTAAATTTTACTAGTATAATTAATAGTCATGGAAATGTAAAGTACCAAACATTTATTTCAAGTGAAGTGTAAAATATAGCGTATGCCTAAAAAATTTTGTTTGTTCTATAATAAATATTATATTTACCAAAGCAATATGAAATATATACCAAATTGGGTAGTTTAAAGTTTCAATTTTAGGGTACATTTGGAAGATATGATAAAGATGATAGAATAGGATAGACTATGTACTCTGGATGCCGGGGTCATCCGGGGTGAAGTAACGGGCGGAAGCTTCACTCAAAAGAGTACTGAGAGCCTAAGAAGCATGGATAAGAGAGAGCGAGAGCTGTATAAACAAAGAGGGACTTCTTTATTGCATTGATGGGGATGAGAGGGATACAAAGGATGAGGGGGGTTTCCCTTATGGTGGGGGGAAGTGTGTGTCCCTCATCTTACAAACTAAGGTGCCTTATATAGGCTCCAAGACTTAACTCTTAAGTCATGCTATTCATGACTAGACATATACCAAACCATCATGTAGTAGACATGACACATACCAAACTTACCTATTCCTAACAAGACACTTACCAAACCCACTTATTACAGACATGTCATTCAACAGTAAAACTACTGTTGCTACAGTTATAAACCTATTTTACACAAAAAATACCATGTTATTTTTCTTTGTTTGGTGTACCAATAGGAGATGATAGTTTTATTTTGGTGGCACACTTTATCATATCGGCCATAGAGTCAGAATGGAAACATATAGGATATGATAAAAAAATTAAATTTACTTTTTTGACTTATTATTTGGTTTTTCGCCACCATCTAGGATTTTATTGTATATATATATATATATATATATTATCTTTTTAACCCTATGCTTGAAATAAGAAGCTTGTCAACAATTAGATAGGGCACAAATTTCACTATTTAAGTAGGGTTTTTGGTATCAGGTGTGGTTGAAGGTTTCCCGTTAATCTCATGCTTATAGAACATGTTATTTTTTATCTAAATCTCTTTCTTGATCATGTCTTATTTTTAGCTTCTTTCGTTGGATTTTTTTTTCAAATAGCTTTTGATATTTATTTTGCTATATTGATGCATTTGTGTATGATTTTGTCCAAGAAAATAGGTATGAACTATAATTTTTGTAAATTGGTGATATTGCAATCAATATATTTGTGGACATTATTTATAAGTTATTTATTTTTAAAAAATTTAATAGAAACTAGTAAATCTAACAATAAGGAAATCATTATGGAAAAATAAATCCAAAAAAAAGGCTATCTTAAAAACTGAATATATAACCATACCATAAATGGTAATTTTATCTATTTACATACCATTCATATTATATACTGTCATTATCTGGTCCACTTCAAACATAAAATAGAATAACAAAATGTTATCTAATGGTTTATCCGGTACGCATTAAACATATGATAGGATATATGACCTTATCATGCTCATATTCTTTCCTACTCTTATTCAGTCCTCATATTACGTCCGTCCATATCCTATCCAGTCCACCAAATGAGCTCTTAGTGTCTAGATGCTGTATTTGGTTATGGTTATAAATGAGTCCAGCTTGATTGGGCTAGGCATAGTCAAGCTCTGTTCAAGTTTGAAAATTAGCTCAACAAGTTTCGTTAAGCTCAAGTTTTTTAATTTGAAAATTCAAGCCCAATTTGATTAAGCATTAAATTTCACTAAATCAATTTTGAAAATTTGAATCTGGCTCAATTTAGTTTGAAGATACAAATATATGTGTGTGTAATAGCACAAGTTATTAATATTTTGAATAAATAAAAACCTACATTTTATGGGATTGTTAGCAACTATACCATTACAATCAAAACCAATAAATCATTGTCATATTCATTATATTGCATTAACATAAATTAGGATGCATTATTCTAGTGTTATATAGTTTTATTATAATGACTTAGCTAAAATTAGGACACATTATTATTGAACCTCCACAACACAAGTTGTGTCTATAATGTACTATCCACATGAAAATTCAAGGACATTAGCTCATCATCTTGAGTTCATTAAACTCGTGGCTACAAATGTTTGCATTTTATAACGCTGTGGTCACAAAACTTTATTTTGTAATACAAAAACCACTTAACTTTTCTCTAATTGCACGTGAGACTATAATGACTTGTTTTGAGGCTGTTTCCGGTGAGCTTGCTGATGTGGTGACGCCAAGTCAGGGCCATATAAGCTCCAAGTCAGCGCCATGTGAGCGTCAGGTCAGCAAACTCGCCGGAAATAGCCTCAAAACACATCATTATAGCCTTACATGTAACCGGAGAAAAATTAAGTGGTGTTTGTGTTATTAAAAAAAAGTTTTGTGGCCATAGTGAAATAAAGAGCAAACATTTGTGGCTGTGAGTTAAATGAACCCCATCATCATCTTGCCTTGCTAGTGCTAGCTTGAAAGATGTAAAAATTATAGGGAAAAGTACAAAAAATAATCTTTTGTAGATTTTGACTTTTGTAAAATAAAGACATTATTTTTTTCCCCACATGTGGTTTCACAAATCTGTAAAAAGAGAAAAAAACTATTACAAAGCCCTTAACGGTATTAACTCACATGAGCAAAATTGTTATGTCATTTAAAACCCTACTTATATGACATGAAAGCATATATTTTTTAAGTTTATTAATCTCTCTCAAAATTCCACTAAAAAAAAGAAATTAAACACCAAAATAAAACAAAATCATGTTAAAAAATCATTTTTATGCCACGTGGCATTTTTTACATGAATGGACGATTTTGCCCCTGCTAAAAATAAAAAAGTTAACACCGTTGACGGTTTTTCCCTTTTATTACAACTTTGAAACCACACATCATAAAATTGGCAAAAACCTCTGTCCTTATTTTGCAAAAGTATAAAACCATAGGTTTTTTTTGTACTTTCCCCAAAATTATATGAATAAAGTATTTCAATTAAACTACTAACAACCAAGTAGTCTATTGATATCTGGGTCCCTTTTAGAACCCTTCATAAATGGTAAGAGTTTGAATCATGTTATTTGGGTCTCCGGTAGAATTCTTTAAAGGTGATGAGAGTTCGAATCACGAGTTAGGGTATATTACTGGGAATAGAAGTAGTGGTTGTACGCGAGTGGTTCCAGCAACCACTTGTGCATGGGCCCACCTCCACTTGCTAAGCTAAGGCTTGTGCAATCCCTTGTCTCTCTTAACATCCTAGTTGCTCATCTTGGCTTGCGTGCACACACACACACACAAAGACAATAATTTGGGTGAATATAAGGGATCTCAAGTAAGGGGTTAAGAATGAATTAGAAAAAGAAGCATAGTGAGAAGTGATCACAAAATCTCAAAGAAGAGCATGCGTTATCAATGCTGGGTGCATATCAAAATAGTTCATATTTTTGCTTTGATAATCTTATAAAAATCCTAAACAAAAGGAAAATCATTGATATCTTATCAATATTAAATTCAATGAATTCCTTTAGATTATTTCTGTAGATAAAATTATCTCAGCTTAAGTCAATCTCTATAGTAGAATGTAGTAATAGAAGTCTTTCAACAAGAATCAAAACTTGGTGCTTGTGTTGAAGTAAATTATATGTAATATATACAAACATTGTAAAATTAAGTTGAATTTTAGTGGGAAAAAGTTAGCAGTGTATGGTTACAAATTCATTGACAGAGCTGTATACAATCAAAGAAGTTAAAGTCCTTGTCCAAAATAATGAGAATTTTATTTTCTGCTACTAACTGACCATGGATTTTTTTTGTCCAGGTGATATAAAGTGAAGAGAAAGAGTGCCAAGATAGTTGGATTTAAACTAATGGCATGTGCAGGAGGGGATGGAGGTCCAGTCAAAGATGGAGGTCAACGGTCAAGCAACCAACGAGAAGGCGAGAGGATTGGTGAATGGGAAAAGGAGTAATAGAGAGAAAAATTAAGACATGTATCAAGGATTTCGTTATCTTTGATAGTGTGGCCAATGAAGGAGGGGCAAAGCACATTAAAGGGAGGGAGTTGGTTATGTTCAGTGTACTATAGTAAACTACTGTTCGATGTTACTATTCATTCACATATATAATCTCTCATACGGGCGTACAGCCGCCAGAATGGCTCCCAGGTTGGGTTGTACGGGCTCCTATACGGGTGAATGACTTATGTATGACTACACAACCTAACAAAAGCAAAAAATGACACCTCTCTTGTTCATGTGGGCGGATGCTCACCCGCGTGAGATGGAAACAATGGCAATTCAGCTCTCACCCACTCTAAACCACTCAGTAAGCCCTATCGAGGCTAACACAAGAAAACTCGACTAAGTTTAGAGTTAACACACAAGAAAAAGACTGAAGTGCCACAATGATTCTAAATTCATCTGGAAAAATCAATTACTATGGCAGAATGGAAAGATTGTGGTTCCCAATAATGCAGAAATAAGACAACAATGGCTACATGAGTATCACATTACACCAGTGAAAGGTCATGTAGGGTCCTTGCATATGTATGCACGATTGCAATGCAATTTTACTGCAAGGTATGAGGGGATGTTAAGGAGTTGGTGAGGAATTGTTTTATTTGCTAGTAAGCCAAATCTGCTCATACACACCCAGGAGGTTTATTACAACAACTTCTCATTCCTTAGCAGATATGGGAAATATATATCCAGAGACTTGATCACGTCATTGCCTATTTCCAAAGGATTCTCTGTGATTTTTGTTGTGGAGGATTTCTTATCCAAATTCGGTCATTTCATTCATCACAAATATGAAATTTCCAATGCTATGGGTGCTGAAGCATTTATTAAGAATGTTATGGAGATACATGGTATCCAAAAATCAATTGTGAGTGATTGGGATGGAATTTTCAGAGTAAATTTTGGAAGCAATTGTTTAAGGCCATGGGAACCACCTTGTTAATGTCCTCAGGTTATCATCCACAAACCAATGGGCATACTGAGGCATTAAACAAGTGTTTGGAGTTATATCTTCATTGTTTTGTGTCTTTCAATCCAAAGGCATGGATGGACTAGTTGTCTTGGGTCCAGTTTTGGTATAACCCCTCTTTTCATAGCAGTGTTTGCATGACTCCTTTAGGATTTTTTTTTCGGAGATCCTCCTACTTTGATGTCATACTACTCTAATGACCAAGATCCATCCACAATAGCAGAACTCTTGCAACATAGAGATCAAATTCTTAGTCAATTGAAACATAACCTTGTGGAGGCACAAGAAAAGAAGAAAAAGTTAGCTGATAAGAAAAAGTCTGAGATTATTTTCAATATTGGACATTGGGTTATGGTTAAATTACAACCATATCAGCAACACTCTCTTGTGTTACTCAAGAATCAGAAATTAGGCATGGGATTTTTTGGGCCATTTCATATTACTCACTATTTAGATCAGTGGCTTACAAGCTCAAGTTACCAGATGTTGTTCGTATCCATCGAGTTTTTCATGTATCTCTACTCAGTAAGGACAGGAATTACAACCTTTTGTTGTTACTCAAACTTGACACCTTCTTCGCAAAGATCGTATTATTCAACAGGTGTTAGTGAATTGGGAAAGTTTAGGACATTAAGATAACACATGTGAGGATGTTGAATAAATGCAAAAGCATTGCCCATCATTCGACCTTGAGGACAAGGTTAAATTTGATGGCAGGGGTAATGTTATAATAGGAAGAGAAAGAGCACCAAGACAATTGGATTTAAACCAGTGGCACGTGCAGGATGGGATGTAGGTCCCGTCAAAAATGGAAGTTAACTATCAAGCAACCAATGAGAAGGTGAGAGAATTGGTGAATGGGGAAAAGGAGTAATGGAGAGAGAAAAATCAACACGCGTCTCAAGGATTTCATTATCTTTGATAGTGTGGCCAATGAAGAAGGGGCATACCACATGAAAGGGATGGAGTTAGTTATGCCAAGCTAGAAAGGTGATATAAATGATTGGGCAAAGGCAACAGGAAAGGCGAGTAAGAAGTAAAGTGAAAGAGAGGCCGAGTTTTGGTGTTCTGGTGAAGCTCTGGCGAGCATCTCCGGTGATTGGTTCAGGAGGAAAGCTATTTCTATTTATCTTATTGTTTTTTGTAGTAATTTCACAGGATCCATAACTCTATGAGCTTAGTTTTCTGGAATTATAGATTATCGGTTATTTGGTGATTGATTACTCAATATATCTATGAGTAAATTGATTTGGAGTGTGATTCTCTGAGTGATGATGGAGTGTTGAACTTGTATTAAGCATTTGAGTGTTAAATCACAACAATAGGTTGCCAATCTATTTCTTGATCCTACTACCAACTCCTTTTTATTACTAATTAAACTCATTCTCAGACTCCCATCATCAACCCCTTATGACAAATTTTTGTAAGTTGTCATAACTAATAAAGTTGCATTATGGGATATGGTTCTTTATGTATAGTTTCCATGATCAAGCCAATGAAATTTCATAGCATGGTAAAATCTTTGTAAACATCGTTTATGTGTGTGTAATCTTTGTAGTATAGCTACTATGATAGCTGCTTGTTGTACAATTTTTTGCTATAAAGATTGTAAAGTTTATATGTAACCATTGTAGAATTATCGTATAAATGAATAAAGCTATCTAGTTTGGTTGCGGATAACAAAAATTTCTACAAAAAATTGTAATTGCTATTGTGAAATAGACATTTGCACAACTCATGGCTGTAAAATATTTGTCTATAAAATTCCAAAATCTAGGTATGTCATTGCTTTCTACAAAGGTCGTAAAATTATAAATGTTTCCTATAAAACTATGAAATCATATGAAGCAAACAATCATAATTGGAATACTTACACAAAAATGATAGCAGTGCCATGTCATTATTTTTCAATTAGTTACAGTGCATTTGTTTAAAAAAAAGTAAAGAAATTGCACTTGGATATTCTAATCCCCAAACACAAACTTAAACAATGTTTGCATAGTTTGTACATTCTCCCCAATAACAATCCTCTAAGGCCTTTTCTTGTTCTACTCTATAGTATATTAAGAAGATTAAGGCAATTTTTTTTGTGGGCCACATTTTTTGTAACATCCCCAAAATTAAAAACTCTAACTAAATTCACAATTAAAAATTTTGTTGTTGTTTATACTAAAATAATATAATTATTGAGTAAAGAAATTTTAAATAGTCATTAATTAGTTACAAGGGTTGAAACAAAAATAAAGTAAATATTATGGGTCAATATGAGAAAAAAGGGATAATATATAATTAAAGTAAATCCTAGTGATCAATGTGGATAAACAAATATCTGTACATAGATATGTTCTTAACCCTATTATATTCTCTTATTTTCCTCATAAAACCATCTATTTTTTCCCATCTAGAGGGGTAGATCTATTGACATTCAATGTCAGTTAGTAAGAGAGTAAGATAGGGGTGGGGTAGAGGATGAACAAACTTTGGTTTAGCGTTGGGTGAGAGGTAAGTACTTTATTTATGCTTATATGAGATTGTATGTTTGATTATGTTAATTTATATATTTGATTGAATTATTGGATTGTGTGATTTTTTTCAAGTGCTTTTGTATGTGGATGTATGTTTTATCATGTGAATATATATATATATATATGATGGATTTATTTAGAGTAAGAGATTACTTTATATGTATATATATGATAGAGCAAGATCGGTTGGATGTTATGGTGTGATATATGTAATAATCGAAAAATAGTGGATGACTAGTGCTTGTCTTATTTGGGTATGTCCTTTGGCTTAAAGATTTATGTAGCGTATTGTGATCTTTTTTGCACCTATCTATATAGGCAACTATAGGGTGTCATAGTACTGTGTCCATATAGGCGATGATAGTAGTAGGGGTGAGCAAAACCGGGTACCCGACCCGATTTTTAAAACTGGATCGGGTACCCGATTTTTCGGATCAGCAAAAGCTTGACCCGTATCCGACCCGGTTTAAATCGGGTACCCGGTTTAAACCGAATTGGATATCGGATATCCGGATCCAAATTTAAGTTTCATCTCCTCCATGGATTTTTTTTATATAACAACATCAACATTCATTAAAAAAACACCCAAATATGAGAAACTTGTAACTTATAAAGAGGATTAAAACCTTACATTATTCTCCCCACAAAAAAAGTCAAAAACATAATAAAGAGTTTCACCAATCTTAGACATAAAGATTTGGAATTTTTTTTCCTTTTACTTTTAATCCTAGAAGAGTTTAAATTTATTAATTTGTATATATATAATATAACTATATATAAGTAACTCTTTAAGTATTTAAACGAGGGATTTTTATTTTTTTTCTTGTTACACCCTCGTAAAATTTTAAATTTATTAATATATATAATAAATTTAAATTTTATATGGTCTAAAAAGTAAAAACGAAAAAAAATTATCTTCAAGGGTTTAAATGAGGGATCTGGATTTTTTTTCTTTTTTACTTTTTAAACCATATAAAATTTAAATTTATTATATATCTAATTATTTATCTATATATAATTATATATATAAACGAATATATTAAAAACCGGATCGGATTCGGATACCCGGTTTTTAATTTCTCCCGACCCGTATCCTATCCGGTTTTCACCTTACAAATTCGGACCGGGTACCTGACCCTCTTTTTCGGATCGGGTACCCAAAAAATTCGGGTAAAAAAACCGGATATCGGATCGGATCATCGGATCCAGATTTTTTTGCTCACCATGTGAGATTGATGAGATTGGGATGCATGCCCATATAAGCGACGATAGTGCATGCCCAAGGAGAGAGATTTAGCCATTAGATAATTGAATATACTTAACTAGATCAAGCAGGACCCAAATAAATAAATAAATAAATAAATAAATAAAAGGGAATGATTAATAATGGCATACAATAAGTAATAATTTGTGAATTCTATTGGTATGGTTGATTGTACTTATAATTTGACCGTTCATATTATTTGATTGTTTATATTTTCTTATTATAAGAATTTAATGGATACAATAAATTTCATGTTATCATTGTATATATATAACGTTGTATGATTACCTGTATAATTGTATAAATTTGTACTTACTAAGCCAGCAACTCTCCCCTTGCCATCCAATATTTCAAGAGTAGATGACTGAGATTTTTTTGGCTAGAAAAAAAGGGGTGTTACATTTTCAGCTTAAGATTTTTCTCCCATATACCTTAATGGCACATGTCTTTTTTGTCTCCGTTGTTGCCCAGGTGGATTTGCAAAGGCAGTTCCAGTCAAAGAACTTTATTGCATGTAAAAAAGCTTGAGTAGAATTCTATAAAATAGTCCCAAATAATACAAATCACTATTCCAAAAAATCATTAAGACAAAAAAAAGTGTATAGCATTAATTAACTCACATTAGGCATCCACCTAATAGTCATTTAAGTTGGTTGACTTGATGAGCAAATTTGACTAATTGGAGTGCATCTCTGGCAAAAATGCTTGATGAAATATTATAATAAAGGTCATGTCTTTATAAAATTTAAACAAGAAATCATTTCACACTAATTATTAGTAACAAAAATTAAATAAGACATAAGTTATTTTTGTTGAAGCTCGCCTTTAAGTGCTTCCATTGGCTATCTTAGCCTAAAAATACAAAGAAATATATTAGACTTTGCCAATTAATGATCTATAATATACATTTGAATTGCCAATTAATAAACTATAATATACATGTGAACTACTTGCAACCAATTTAGGTACTCTTGATGTTGTTAAGACAACTAGATTTGGTTTATTGTTACTGCAAACCACTCCCATAGATGTCCTAACATTGTGCCCTAACTATCCACATTTATTACAATTGAGTTGCATTCCTTTCTTGCCAACCTTGAAATGATTTCCTTATATTGCATTTGCCTCTTTCCTCCTATACTTACGTGGCTTTCCTGTAGGTTTCCTAGCAAGGAAGGCAGGATTAGCTCCAATATTTTCAACATGACTATGCTATGTTGCACCTCTAATAGGTAGAATAAAATGCGAAAATATTTTCAGCTTGATAAGGCATCATTATAAGGGTCATATGTTTAGTAACAAACATTGGTGTAACTATAGAAATGCATGAATAAAATGTGAATATATCTTCAGCTTGAAATCAATGTTTGTGAGGCACTTGTAACCCAATTTTAAGTTTCACCCTATCAACATTAGAAAGATGTTGAAAGATTAATTGTGGAAAGTTGCCAGAGCCACTTATTTGAAGGAGTATGATAATGCAATAACTATAATAAGGAGTTTATTAGATAATGCCCACAAATTACTAGAAGCTAAAGACCCTGAGCAGTGGTTCATGTCAACTTTTCTATAATTACCAAGTGTAATATGCTTCTAAATAATTGATGTGTACCACAAGGGCATAGATAATTCAAGTAGTACATTAAATATTGTTCTCACGAGGACTTTGTTGCTAACTACCAATTTCTTGCAATTAGGGTTATTTAGATGAATCGTTAGGTATGTGAATTATGGAAATAATCACTAATGAAAACTATAACTATAAAAATTATGTCTACCAATGGCTTAAAATATTAATTTAGATTTCGAGGACTTTTAGAATTAAGGTTCACCACAATGATAGATAAAAGATTTTGTATTGACTTTTTATCAATTTAGTTTAATTGCTTTAAAGGTGGAATACCCTAGGATACTCACTATTTTCATTCAGAATATGGCGAGGTATCTAATTTAGAACAACTCCTACTTCATGGTAATTGAATCTAATTAGATCCCTGAAGTTCTATGACATCCAGTTATCCTCAAGAAATCATAATCTAGGATTTCGGGTTCAATTCTATTGTTTTCAACACCTTAGTTCACCTTTTGGTCCTTCCTTTTGTATATAAAATTATGGTAATATGAGGGGCCCAACTCATTCACAAGCGTTAAGTACCATAAAATTGAATCAAAAGCAAATAAACATTAATTAGAAAATAAAAGTCAATACACATCAATTATCTAAACATAGGGCTAATGCCAGTCCTAGAACAAAAGATCTATTCTCTCATGTTTGATTTATAAGCTAAAAGGTTCATATCCATCGTAGATCTAAACATGGAATAAATCAAAGAATAAGGAAGAGGAAACTCTTAATCCTTCACGGGTGATGCTCTTCTAGATTGATGAATCTTTCCTTTGATTTGTGTTTTTTCTCCTTTTTGATCGCTTTTGATGATCTCCAGCCCTTAGAGAAAGCATCTCCTTGTTCTCGTAGCTAAAGATGCTTTAAAGTTATTTTTCTTTCCTTTATATAGAGGAGGGTTAAATTAGGGTAGCGATGGCAGCAAAGATCCACGACTATGTTAACTGGTACAAGTGGATTGTGTTTTTTCTAGGGTTTGAGTCTTTTAAATTTCTGCACCATGATCTAGTGGTGTGGTAGCTGCCACAGGTCACCTATGTTTCAAATAAAAGCCAAATTCCACTTATTTTTATGTAAATTAATGAAGAGTAGTAACTTGAACTAAAAGGGTGAAATTGAACTAGACATAGGGCAAAAGATGCATGATCAATTAACAAATGAAACATAAATCTAATAACAATATATTATAATTTATTACTTATCAATAATCTTTATAAATGCTTTTAAAAAACACATCCTGGAGGTAAAAAGGGAGACCTATTTTAACTATGATAGAGATTATAAGAAAAAGTTGATGTGAAGGATTGCAATGAAGAGAAAAACTGTTAGAAAGTATGCATGACCTTTTTATCCTAAAATTCAAACTAAATTGACAAAATCATTCAAGATTCTAATAAGTGTTGGACCAAACATGCTGGTGATCCAAAGTACCAAGTTTCTTGTGCCTATCAAACTAGCTGAGGTTGACATAGAGCTTTGAACCAATTCATGTAGAAAATGGGATCTCACTAGCATTATATGCATTTATATAGTTGCAACAATGTTTGTTACTAAAGATATGACCCTTATAATGATGCCTTATCAAGATAAAGATATATTTACATTTTTTTCAACCTATTAGAGGTGAAAAATAGTAAAGTCATGTAGAAAATATTGGAGCTAATACTGTCTTCCATGTTAGGAAAGCCTCAAGCAGGCCACATAAGTATAGGGGGAAGGAGGTAAATGCAACATAAGGAAATCAATTCAAGGTTAGCAAGAAAGGAATGCAACTCAATTGTAGTAAATGGGGACAATTATGGCACAATGTTAGGACATGTATGGAAGTGGTTTGTGGTAACAACAAACTAAATTCAGTTGTCGTAACAACATCAAGACTACTGAAATTGGTTGCGAGTAGTTCACATATATATTATAGTTTATTAATTGGAAATTTTAATGTATATTATAGGTAATTAATTGGAAAACTCTAATATATTGCTTTGTATTTTTAAGACTAAGACAACCAATGGAAGTACTTAAAGGTGAGCTTCAATATTCAAGGTAAAAATAACTCATGTCTTATTTAATTTTTTGTTCCTAGTAATTAGTATGAAATGATGGCTAGTTTAAATTTAATAAAGACATGACCTTTATAATAATACCTCATCAAGCATTTCTTTTTACCAAAGATGCACTCCAATTAGTCAAAATGGCTCATCAAGTCAACCATTTTAAATGATTATTAGGTGGATGCCTGATGTTAGTTAATTAATGCTAAACACTATTTTTTTCTTCATGATTTTTTGGCTTAGTGATTTGCATTATTGGGAACTATTTTCCATGATTCTACTCAAGCTCTTTTACATTCAAGATAATTCTATGACTAGAGCTACTTTTGCAAATCCACCTTAGCAACAACAGAGACAAACAAAACAAATGCCATAAAGGTATATGGGAGAAAAATCTCAAGCTATAAATGTGGCCCATGGGAAAAAAAAAATTACTCAATCTACTTGATATACTCTACAGTAGAACAAGAAAAGACCATAAAGAATTGTTATTGGCGAGCTTGTACAAATTGTGCAAACATTGTCTAAGTTTGTGTTTGGGGATTAGAATATCAAAGTACAATTTCTTTATTTATTTATTTTTTTTGGAAATAAATGACATGACACTACTATCATTTTTGTGCAAGTGTTTCAATTATGAATGTTTGTTTCATACAATTTCATAGTATTATAGCAAACATTTACAACTTTACATCCTTTGTAGAAAACAATGACATACCTAGCTTTTGCAATTTTTAGACAAAAAGTTAATAGCAATGAGTTGCGCAAATTTCTAATTCACAATATCAATTAAAGTTTTTTGCAAAATTTTCTTTTATGCAAAGAAACCAGTTAGCTTTATTCATTTATATGATAATTCTACAAGGTTACATATAAACTTTACAATCTTTACAACAAAATTTTTTTACAACAAGTAGCTATCATAGTAACTATAATATGAAGATTACACACACATTTATGATGGTTACAAAGAGTACACCATACTGTAAAATTTCTTTGGCTTGATCCTAGCAACTAAACATAAAGAACCATTAATCACTATAATAGTTCATGTACTTTTCTCTCTCTACCCTTTAGGTCCCTACACTTGAGATTCTATATTTTTGATAAGTGCTTGTGCGATATGAATGCGAAGCGTTCATTCCTTATGTTGAGCATTACTTTTTTTAGGTTTTTACACTAATATGTGTGTTTTTTTATGTTACTTTCATGCAGGTAGGGTTGTGAGGCCAAGTATGAAGGAAAGAAGCCAATATGGATTACAATGCACCGATTTTGGAGGAAATCTTGCTAAGGTTCAAACGCGAAGACATAGGTCGATGTGAGATGCTAGATTGTGTGCCAACCTCCTCGTATTCGAGTTTCACACATCCATTTGGAGGGGCACAAAGACAGTCACACTCGAGCATTCCGACTTATGCACATAGAACAAGAGCTCCACCAACGTGCCTATCATTGAAGAAGCAAGTGATCCACGACGTGAACGTGTGCCCGTTTGTGTCACTCCGATGAAAGTATGGATTCGGGAAGCTATTCAGGCCGGATACTTTAGCAGAGCACCGTAGCAACACGGTAGCTAGTACTGTAGCAGCAATGTTCACAGCCAGACGAGAAAACATGAGTTCAGAGGATCCACACGGGCGTGTGGAAATTATCCACACTCGTGTGGAAATTCCGCACGGGCGCGTGAAGCATCCACGCCCGTGTAGTCGCCCGATTCCAGCCCTATTTAAAGCCGAATCAGCCCCGATTTTAGTATTCTTTTCTCCATCTTTTCCCCAACTTGAGAGAGGGCTTCGGCTAGGGTTTTGAGGGGTATTGGCCAAGGTTTTGGAGAGGTTCTACGGCTTAGACATCGTTATTCCTTAGGAAGAAGGTTGGTAGGGAAGCTTCCGTCGAGGCGTATCCCATACCGGATGAGGGAATCCTTGGACGACGAGTAGAGGACTTTCCACAAGATCATCGACACGACTATCGAGGGGGTTTCTTTATGGATTCATTGCTTTTACATTCTATTTCTTTGATTGTACTTAGCTCCATAGAGAGCTAAACCCCTAGTGGGTACTCGGGTATTTGTGAACCCTAGGATGTATTCGTTTCTTTGAATCTCTTTATTATGCTTTCAATAAATTGATGTTTATTGTGAGTTCCAACCTTGAATGCTTGATTGTATGAACATTTCCCCTAGAGTGACACTAGGGTTGAAAGTTCTTGTTAGCAACCTTGTGAGTGAGTGACACACCACGAGCGTTAGACAAAGGTAGGTTGGAGAGGGTTGAGAGGGTGAGTCGAGAGGTACAGGAGCGTCTCCTTTCCCCTCCGACGTGATAGATTCTACCTCCGTTACTCGAGTTCTTTGCGGTCATAATAGAGGTAATGGTCTAAGGGATGAACTTCCGCTGGGGATTAGTTGCGCGTGCAACGGAGTGAAGCGTTGAGGTGATCTTAGTATCTAGTTCTCAATTGTGGTTAGGGACCTTCCACCTGGACCAAAGGGTTAGGTCTATAATTAGGAAGAGATTTATCACTTAGAATCCCTAGAGCTCATTGCAACTCTATACGAGTGCGAGGTGTTGAGATTGTTCGATTTCTCCTCCGGGACATGTATAGAGTTAGGCATAGTTGCATTAGATTTGGGATTATGTAATTAAGGATTTCCACGACTCACCATTGCATTGATTAGGAAGCATAATAGAGGGTTCTTGCACTTGAAACAATTATCCTAGGTGGAGCATTATCCGGGTACCCCATCTTTATCGATTGTCTTATCCCCTTCTTTACTTTTGCTCTCTTATTTGTTGCTTTTATTGTTGAGAATTGAATCATTGTCACACTCATCATTATTGATCTTTCACATAGCTAAGAATCGAATTAAGTATTTTTATTCCCTACTCCCTATGGATTCGATACCTGCTCACCCGGGATTATTACTTCGACAAACCCGTGCACTTATGGGATATATGCAAGGGGACCATGTCAAGTTTTTGGCGCCGTTGCCGGGGAGTAGGCGTTTAGAGATACTTTGCACTTTGTTTTCTTAGCTATTTCACCATATATTCTATTTCATATCTTCTTATTCTATCATCATTCTGATTTCTTTTTCTTTTTTTGTGGTTGCAGCTACAGGTTATGACCCGAGGAAATCCTGCAATATTGATTGAAGGGGATCCCGAGCTTGAACGTACACTTAGAAGAAAAGGGAAAGAGCCTGTGCAAGAACAGTCTAATCCAGCTGATTTGGAAGCAGAAGAATCTGAAAACATGGCAGAACAGAATGAGCAAAAGTGAACATTATCCGATTATGCCAGACCTTCAGTGTTGGGGACACAATCGAGTATTGTGCGTCCTCCGATTACAACTCAGAACTTTGAGTTGAAGGCGGCATTCATCCACATGTTGCAGCAGTCCGCACAATTCAATGGTTTGGCCGATGAGGATCCAAACAGTCACATAGAGAGCTTTCTCGAGTGTGTGATATGCTGAAGATTAATGGGGTGATGGATGATGCCATCAAATTGAGAACCTTCCCATTTTTCCTAAAGGGGAGAGCGAAGCAGTGGCTACACTCATTACCTAGAGCGTTGATTACCACGTGGGAGGAGATGGTGGAAGCTTTCCTAACCCGTTATTTCCCTCCCGGAAAATCAGCAAAGCTTAGGAACGAGATCTCATCTGTTGTTCAGTTAGAATTGGAGTCTCTATTCGAGACATGGGAAAGGTTCAAGGAGCTCCTGAGGAAGTGCCCGCAAGACGGATTCCCGGAGTGGATGATTGTTCAAACCTTTTAAAATGGTTTGAACCCGAGTACAACGCAACTCTTGGATGTGGCAGCAAGAGGTACCTTAGGTAGCAAGACCCCAGATGAGGCCCGTCAGTTGATTGAAGAAATGGGGTTAAACAGCTACCAATGGAATGCTAGAGAGAAGAAAAAGGTGGCCGGTCTCCATGAGATAGATGTGGTAACTTCATTGGCGTCCCAAGTGGAAAATTTGAGTAAGAAGTTAGATCTTCTAACTTCAAATAGAGTGGCAGCCGTAACTAATTGCATCGGGTGTGGTGGAGGACATGCTCCCTCCGATTTTCCGATCTCTATTGGTGATGTTTCTTCGGTGGAGAATGTTGATTTTGTAGGTAATGACATGAGACCTCAAGGAAATCCATATAGCAATATCTACAATCCGGGTTAAAAGAATCATCCCAATTTCTCATGGAGTAATCAAGGTCCACAAAAGGCCATGGGGCCACCGGGTTTCCAACAACAACAAGCTCCTCAGGTGGAAAACAGAGTCTCAGGTTTGGAAACCCGAATGACTGACCTAGAGAAGCATTTGGCTAGATTTGTGCAATCTGCAAATACTAGGTTTGAATTAGTCGAGGCTACACTTCGCAACCACACCGCCTCTTTGCATAACCTTGAAAATCAGGTGGGTCAAATTGCAAAGTCTCTCTCTGAAAGGCCACATGGATGCTTACCAAGCAATACAGAGACCAATCCTAGAGAGCACGTGAAGACGATCATTTTGAGAAGTGGTCGTGAGGTTGAAGGTAGGCTTCCGAGTGAGATGCCAAAAGAACACACACCCGAGGTTATAGAGGTGGAAGAGGGGATGAGCAAAGAGAAAGAGTTGGTACCCCCAACTTTCAAGCCAAGAATCCTTTATCCCTCTAGATTGAAAAATGACCAAGGGGATGAACAGTACAAGAAGTTCCTGAGTTTGTTCAAGCAACTCCACATTAATATTCCTTTTGTTGAGGCATTGACCCAAATGCCTAAGTATGCGAAGTTCTTGAAAGACTTGTTGACTAACAAGAGGAAGTTGGAGGAGAGTGCTTCAGTGATTTTAGATGCTTCATGTTCGACGGTATTGCAAAAGAACATGCCGAACAAGAAGAAAGACCCGGGAAGCTTCATCATTCCGTGTAATATTGGCAATCTTGGTGAGGAAATGGCATTGGCGGACTCAGGGGCTAGTATCAATGTCATGCCATACACCTTCTTTCAAAAGCTAGGCTTGGGCGAGCCTAGACCTACTCAGATGACTTTGCAACAAGCTGACCGAACAGTGCGATATCCGAGAGGCATCATTAAAGATGTGCTTGTCAAGGTGGACAAATACATTTTTCCGGTTGACTTTGTAGTGCTAGATGTTGATGAGGATGCGGATGTACCCTTAATACTTGGGAGACCATTCATGCGGACTCCCAAAGCATTGATTGACATGGACGGCGGAGAGCTCACCTTGAGAGTTGAAGATGACAAGCTCACATACCGCCTTGCTGAGGCCATGTGGCATTCTCTCGATTTCGATGATACTTTATATTTTCTAGACACTACTGATGAGATTGTTGATGAATACATACAGTAGATGTTCAATCAGGATCCGTATGAAGGGTTGTTCGACCAAGAGGAGGGACATGAAGATGTAATGATGCTTGGATCGACGGAAGAAGTACCATCTATCCCGGGGATCTTGAAGAAGGTGCTCCGTAAAATGAAGAGGGCTAGGAGACGCCACCGGAAACACTCCAAGGCTGTTGGAGACGCACGTGAACCGAAGAAGTTGGACATATCATTGTTAGGTGGTCCGAAGCCCGATAATACACCCTCTACTCTCAAGAGACTTTGCACATCATGCTTTCAAGCCATGGGTAAAGGGCAACTTTCATTCATGAACCCCCGTGAGGTAAGACAAGGTACGTTGAGCTTAGTGACGTTAAACAAGCGCTTCTTGGGAGGCAACCCAAGTGTTTACTGTTTTCTTAGCTTTAGTTCAGTTTGTTTGCATGAATAATTTGTTAAGTTTTGGTGTCTTAATTTCTTAGATGCTTGTACTGAGATTTCCTTGTGAACTTTGAATTTTAATCGTGTGTTTTTATGTAAAATTGGCGAAGTTTGGTCGTTTGAGCTCAATTTCATGTTTTTCACTGGTAAAAAAAATTGCATAATAGAGCAGGCTCTGAGTGTGTAAACATGTTCAGAAATTTTCTGCAGAGCCTGCAGATTTTTCTAAGTCATCCAGAGAAAACACACGGGCGTGTGGAATTTCCGCACGCCGGTGGATTTGCACTGCGAGCTCATCCAGAGAAGGCACAGGGGTGTGCGGCTGCCCCTGTGAACGACCATGTGATTAGCACACGCCCGTGGGTAATTTTCGCACGGACGTGTGAATTCCTGCAGGGTTTGGCGAATTTTCCCGAGAACACACAGGGGCGTGGACTTGCCCCTGTGGGCGACCTTGTGAACCATGCACGGGCGTGGGTAATTTCCACATGCCCGTGCGAAACTCTGTAGAGGAGTTCTCTCCATCCTGAGAAAACACAGAGGCGTGCGGCTTCCCCTGTGAGTTGGGCATGTGAATGTCCACGACCGTGGGGAATTTCCGCATGGGCGTGTATAACACTTGGTATTTTTCTCTGATGTTAAGAGAAGCCACAGGGGCGTGCGGCTTCCCCTATGGGTCGGATGCATGGGCGTGGGTATTTTCCACACGCCCGTGTGATAGCAGTCAGAGTCGAAGGAGTGCTTTCCCGAGAGCGCACAGGGGCGTGCGTGCGCCCCTGTGGCTCTTTTGTAATGAAGCGCACGGGCCTGGGTAATTACCGCACGCCCGTGTGGATGCACAGAATTCCAAGAGACGCGATCTTTTCCTTAAAAACCTTGTGATCCGTCTCATTCTTCATCTCTAGTCGCCTGAAAACTACTTCTGATTATCTTTTCGGCCGAGCGTCGTCATTTTGGAGGATTTTGCTTCACATATCGTACCAATTTTCAAAGTTTTCACATTTATTTCGTCGGTAACCTTTTTATCCTCTTTTCTTCGCCAACTCTTGTTTTTTCACAGATTAAATATCTTTAATTGCGAATTTTCATTTTTACAATGCATGGTGTATGTTTAGAAAGCATCTGGACGCGGTTCTAAGTTGAATTTTTGAGAGTTGTTTTGCACCCGTGCGGGATCTTCACGCCGTGCAGATCCACACGGGCGTGGGTAATTTTCACAAGCCCGTGTGGAATTCTGTAATATACTGCTTTTGATCTTCTTTGATCGTTTTCTTCTTTTGTACGACAGATATGGCACCTCACGTGAAGAAGAACGAAGTAAAGCATTTCAGAGTCACCCCACCCGAGCCACTACACTTGGATTTCTCAAATACCAAGCATCAGACTCGATTTGAGAGACTTTCAGCACTCGGTTTTGGTCAGAGTTGTTTCGCGGATTTGCAAGTGCTGAGAGATATTCAGCGGGGTGATGAGCTGGCTAATGAAATTGATGAGATACTAGCAATAGGAAGCTAGAGGAGGCTACTGACGATCAGTGAGCCAGCTTACCGCGTATTGACGCTCGAGGTTTTAGCATCTTTTGAGTTTCGGTTGATGCATGGGAGATTTGACACTATAGATGCTATACAGTTTCGGGCATTTGGACATCCGTTTTCTATGAGTGTCACTGAGTTTTTGATTCGGACGGGCCTGTACGATATCGCTTATACAGGTACATTGGAGTATGGACAATTACCAGCGGATTTTCCAGTATCAGTGACTCCACATCATGCGTATAGGATTCTGTGTGGACATGGAGAGTATGAACCGGGATTGTCGAAGGCCACTAGCCTATCCCGGTCGAGCTACAGGTATTTACATGTAGTTATCAGCAGGTCTGTGTCAGGTCGAGCCGATAACACATCTGCTCTGACCAAGCAGGATCATCTTTTTTTATACTCCATGGTCCGCAATGTGTCGATTCACTTAGGGTGCATATTAGCAGATATTCTGAGATATCAGGGTCAGTCTGTGAGAGTGGGTTTATTATTTGCTGGCCCCTACATCACCATGCTCATTTTGGGAATGGGTTTGGGGGATGCTTTACGTGGTGCTGAGAGGATAGTTGCACCTACCCCTCTTGCGTTTGATACGATCAGGATGATGGGGTTGGTACGGAGATGTGGGTCAAGGGTCTATATTCTTGCTACAGCTACCCTAGAGACCGCCAGGAGTGAAGAAGTTACTGCGGAGGGTTTCCCACAGATTCCCAGACCTCCAGCAGCACAGGGTCCTCGAGCTTATGACCGTATTGAGAGGCTTGAGAGCATTGTGAGGGAGATTCAGACCGAGATGGCGGAGCTCCGCGCTATACAGTCAGCTCAGTATACAGATCTTATGGCCCGGTTCGACTTTCTACGAGATTTATTGAGATCCAGACCCTCAGTTCCTCCGGTACCCTCATCCCCTACCCCGGCACCGGTGGACCCACCATGTGCGTCTTCACCAGCAGCAGCAGCACCTGAGCCCGAGGGCGACACCGACATTTGATTTTTAGTTCTTTTTCTTTTATGCATTTTATTTTTAGACTTGTTCACTCGTAAAAGGATTCTTCTTCCGAGTTTATTTTTCATTTTGCATCTCGAGTTGTATTCATTGTCTATCTTTTATATATACTCGAGATATTTTTGTTTTTTTATTGAGCTTCACCCGAACCACCTCGTGTATGCGTGCGGATGGTCTTGTCTTCTTGGGTATTGAGACTCGGGTCATGGGCACGGCCAAGGTGCTGAGGCACTTGGCCGTGTGAGCTTCACAACCCGTCGGAACACTACTCCCATGGAATTAGCTTCATCAAACGCAACACTAGGAGTCAGGGGAGTATTGTTTTGATTGCTTCTCCCACATTTGCTTTTGAATGATATATATATTTTGAGTGAGCTTGAATGTGTACATTGGGGACAATGTACAACTTAAGTGTGGGGGGGAGTTTCATAGTGCACACATCTTTTCTATTGTTCTTGATTGATATATGCTCACATAGCCAATGACGGTTCACCTTAGTTGCAAGGATTGTATTCTTGAGTTTAAGAGAATTTCTAACATTGAATGTTTTCAAGCTCTAGTTCTTGCTTGAATTTCTAGGAATTTTTGCCCGATTTACACTTAGTACACTACTCACTTTTTAAACTCTTTTGGAAACTCAAGTTTGATTTTAAAGGGACTAGTTATAGTTGTTTCTTATGTTAAATTGTGATTTGTTTTATTGTTTATTTGTGCTTGTTGTGTGGAAAGAGCTACCACCTATGAAGTATGAAGCTACTCTCATAAGTCGGATACTAGTTATGACCTAATGAGAGAAAGAGCTATCTCATAGGATGAGTGAAAGCTACCACTCCGGTAGAAAGAGCTATGATTGATTGCCCGCAAGTGTACGGGGTCGCCAAGTAATACCTTGAGCAAAAGCCCAAGGATCGTATTCCGCGGGATTAAGGAGCTCCTATTACTCCTCCATCACTCATTTTCTAACCTTACAATTCAAGCATGGTATACTAATCTAATACAAGCAAGATTGTAAATAAAACACAAGTGTAACAACTCCAAGTCAAGCAAGAAAATCACAAGAGCAATGATGATAAGAATAGGCCTAGGGATGAGGATTCCCAAGAGGGGTCATCAAGATATAAGGATGCATGAAAATACATGGCACGGGTGATTTAGACCGACGGACCTCAACAATAGTTCAACCCCAATTTCTCGGCGGCTAAACCCTAATCCCATACAAATGATGACAAGGATCTCTCCTTAGTCATATTCCTACGATTGCATTAAGTGAATGGAGATCACGCGACGAGGACACACTTAACCTAAGTTTCTCCTCATGGTTCGGAGGGGCTACCTACACCCAATTTCTCGGCATGTTGGTCAACAAATACCCCTATTAGCTCATTAACGATCTAGTACACGCGAGTAGGTCACGTCTACATGTACAACTCAAACAAGAACTAAGGATTTTTCCACATAATAGTTCTAGGCATGAAACACAATGAGCCAAATCATAAATCACACCATTGCATATCAAATATAAATGTAGCATCCAAAATACAAGATGAACCCCCCAAGGTTCACCTACATCCGGCGGCCTTGGGGGTCTAGTGTGCCATCATACAAATAAGTATCTCAAACACAACAAAAGCAAGAAGTAAATGCATAAATGACACTCCCTAGTCCGAATGATGAAGAGGAGAGAGAATGCCGGCCGAATGATGCTTCTTCTAGCCCTAGAGATGCCGAATGCTTCTCCTCCTTTGATGATGAGGCTTCCCCTTTAAGTTCAAGCCCTTGATCTTCCCAAGCTTCAAGCCAAACTCTCCCAAATAATGGTGTCTTTGTTTCTCTCCTTCCTCCAAGTGATGGCTGCCAAAAACCCTCCAAAAGTTTGCCCTACAGTCTCCAAGAAGTCCAGCCAAAAAGTCCCCCATCTTTCTCCAAAAATCCCTCTATATACCACTCATCATACCCCCTTGATGGCCTCCATCCCGAGTGCTATACCACTCCCTATGGCCCCCATCATGAGTGCTATACCAAGTGCTATACCACTCGCTATGGAGCTCAACATTGACACTATTTGAGGTAGGCAAACTCCATCAAGTAAATATCTTCTATTATAGCTACAGTGATCATCCCGGGCTCTATACCGGGCAGCATTGAGGCCGTATGCCATGATCCAAATCCTGACTTGAAACTCTCCATGTGCTACAGTGACAACTACAGTGATTATGCTACAGTGTCTATGCTACAGTACTACCAGCTACAGTACTGCGCCCTGTTTTTCTTCTCTTTTTCACCCGAATCATATCCTCGTGTCATCCATGGTGTTCCCGTGCCCTGCAAAGAAAATAACACACGATTGAGCACAAAATAGGCATCAATTCTAATGAAAATACATGCTAGAGGTAACAAATACATACACTCAAATACGTACATTTAGACACTTACCAAGCTACAACCTCGAAAGTGTGAAAGCCACCTTAGCGGCCGCTTTGGAAAGGGCTACCTTAGAGGATGTATGAAGCTACTACCATCTTTGAAATTTTTGTCACTTTTGTAGATAAATAAGCCCCTTATACTTAAAATTTTGAGGAGTATACTTTGGGTTTACTTGAGTGAGTTCACACATACACAACTTCGGGTTTTATTTCCTTTTTGATTCAAGTTTTTAGCTAGAGCATTGATTTTTCGTATTTAGTGTTGAAATTTCCCTCACTTGTAGAATGCTCTCTTTGTATATTTTGGTGAACCTAAGGCCAATCACTTTCAATATTTTCTTCATTGATGCACATAACGTTTTAATTTTTGCTTGAGGAACAGCAAAAGCTTAAGTGTTGGGGAGTTTGATAAGTGCTTGTGCGATATGAATGCGAAGCGTTCATTCCTTATGTTGAGCATTACTTTTCTTAGGTTTTTACACTAATATGTGTGTTTTTTTTATGTTACTTTCATGCAGGTAGGGTTGTGAGGCCAAGTATGAAGGAAAGAAGCCAATGTGGATTACAATGCACCGATTTTGGAGGAAATCTTACTAAGGTTCAAACGCGAAGACATAGGTCGATGTGAGATGCTAGAGTGTGTGCCAACCTCCTCGTATTCGAGTTTCGCACATCCATTTGGAGGGGCACAAAGGCAGTCACACTCGAGCATTCTGACTTATGCACATAGAATAAGAGCTCCACCAACGTGCCTATCATTGAAGAAGCAAGTGATCCACGACGTGAACGTGTGCCCGTTTGTGTTACTCCGATGAAAGTATGGATTCGGGAAGTTATTCAGGCCGGATACTTTAGCAGAGCACCGTAGCAACACGGTAGCTAGTACTGTAGCAGCAATGTTCACAGCCGGATGAGAAAACAGGAGTTCAGAGGATCCACACGGGCGTGTGGAAATTATCCATGCCCGTGTGGAAATTCCGCACGGGCGCGTGAAGCATCCACGCCCATGTAGTCGCCCGATTCCAGCCCTATTTAAAGCTGAATCAGCCCCGATTTTAGTATTCTTTTCTCCATCTTTTCCCCAACTTGAGAGAGGGCTTCGGCTAGGGTTTTGAGGGGTATTGGCCAAGGTTTTGGAGAGGTTCTATGGCTCCAACATCGTCATTCCTTTGGAAGAAGGTTGGTAGGGAAGCTTCCGTCAAGGCGTATCCTATACCGGACGAGGGAATCATTGGACGACGAGTACAGGACTTTCCACAAGATCATCGACATGACTATCGACGGGGTTTCTTTATGGATTCATTGCTTTTACATTCTATTTCTTTGATTGTACTTAGCTCCATGGAGAGCTAAACCCCTAGTGGGTACTCTGGTATTTGTGAACCCTAGGATGTATTCGTTTCGTTGAATCTCTTTATTATGCTTTCAATAAATTGATGTTTATTGTGAGTTCCAACCTTGAATGCTTGATTGTATGAACATTTCCCCTAGAGTGACACTAGGGTTGAGAGTTCTTGTTGGCAACCTTGTGAGTGAGTGACACACCATGAGCGTTAGACAAAGGTAGGTTGGAGAGGGTTGAGAGGGTGAGTCGAGAGGTACAGGAGCGTCTCCTTTCCCCTCAGACGTGATAGATTCTACCTCCGTTACTCGAGTTCTTTGCGGTCATAATAGAGTGAATGGTCTAAGGGATGAACTTCCGCTGGGGATTAGTTACGCGTGCAACGGAGTGAATCGTTGAGGTGATCTTAGTATCTAGGGCTCAATTGTGGTTAGGGACCTTCCACCTGGACCAAAGGGTTAGGTCTATAATTAGGAAGAGATTTATCACTTAGAATCCCTAGAGCTCATTGCAACTCTATACGAGTGCGAGGTGTTGAGATTGTTCGATTTCTCCTCCGGGACATGTATAGAGTTAGGCATAGTTGCATTAAATTTGGGATTATGTAATTAAGGATTTCCATGACTCACCATTGCATTGATTAGGAAGCATAATAGAGGGTTCTTGCACTTGAAACAATTATTCAAGGCGGAGCATTATCCGGGTACCCCATCTTTATCGATTGCCTTATCCCCTTCTTTACTTTCGCTCTCTTATTTGTTGCTTTTATTGTTGAGAATTGAATCATTGTCACACTCATCATTATTGATCTTTCACATAGCTAAGAATCGAATTAAGTATTTTTATTCCCTACTCCATGTGGATTCGATACCCGCTCACGCGGGATTATTACTTCGACAAACCCGTGCACTTGCGGGATATACGCAAGGGGATCTTGTGAATTTTTCATCCCTATACTTTTAAAATAGGTAGAAGAGGTCCAAACCGTTACATCGTGATCTATTTAAATAAAATATTAATAAATAATTAGTTGACTTGGCTTTTTTAAAAATAAAATATTAATAAATATTAATAAATAATAATAAAAGAAAACTCATTATCTGTCCATGCCCTCCTCCTCCACCATGACCACCGCCTCCTTCTTCACCACCCTTTTGCATCACTGTTCAGACCTTGATAAGTGCTTGTGCGATAAGAACACGAAGTGTTCTTTCCTTGTGTTGAGCATTACGTTTCTCAGATTTTAACGCTAATATTGGTGTATTTATGTTACTTTAATGTAGGTAGGGTTATGAGGCCGATTATGAGAGGAAGAAGCCAATGTGGGTCGTAATGCACTAATTTGGAGGAAATCTTGCTAAGGTTCAAACACGAAAACATAGGTCGGGTCCAGATGCAGGAATGTGTGCCAATCTCCTCATATTCGAGTTAGCACAACTATTTGGAGGGGCACAAGGTAGTCACATTCAAGCATTCCGACTTGTGCATATAGAACAAGATCTCCACCAACATGTCCGTTATTAAAGAAGCAAGGCGATCCACGACGTAAATGTGTGCCCGTTTACATGACCTCGATGAAAGTATGGATTCGGGAGTATTTCAGGCCGGTACTGTATTAGGGTATTGTAGAAAACACTGTAGCAAAAATATCGCAGCAGCACTATTTACAGCCGGCCGAGAAAACAGGAAAACAGAGAATCCTCACGGGCGTGTGGAAATTCCACACGCTCGTGTGAAAAATCCATAGGGGCGCCCACATGGGCGTGTGGATTCCCGATTCCAGCCCTTTAAAAGCTGATTTCAGCCACGATTTCAGCATTCTTTTCTCCAGTTTTTCCCTAACTTGAGAGAGGGTGCCGGCTAGGGTTTTGAGAGGTATTGGCTAGGGCTTTGGAGAGGTTCTACGGCTCTAACATCGCGCGCCGTTTGGAAAAAGGTTAGTGGGAGAGCTTTCGTCAGCACCGAGCCGGTGAGGTGTATCCTAGGCCGGACAAAGGGACCCTTGCGATGAGTAGAGGACTCTCCACAAGATCATCGCCACGACTATCGAGGGGGTGTTCTATGGATGATTTATTTTTTACATTCGATTTCATTGATTGTATCTAGCTCCATGGAGAGCTAAACGCCTAGTGGGTACTTGGGTATTTGTGAACTTAGGATGTATTCGCTTCATTGAATCTCTTTATTATGCTTTCAATTAATTGATGTCCATTGTGAGTTCCAATCTTGGAGACTTGATTGTATGAATACTCTCCTAGAGTGACACTAGGGTTGAGAGTCTTCTTGGTAACTCTTGTGAGTGAGTGACACACCATGAGAGTTAGACAAAGCTAGATTGGAGAGTGTTGAGATGGTGAGTCAAGAGGTAGCGGAGCGACCCCTTTCCCATTCGATGTGATCTATCCTACCTCCACATTCCAAGAGTTCTTTGCGGCTATAGTAGAGTGAATGGGCTAAGGGATGACCTTCCGCTGGGGCTTAGTTGCGAGTGCAACGGAGTGAAGCGCTGAAGTGATTTTATCACCTAGGGCTTAATTGTGGGTAGGGATCTTCCACCTGGACAAAAGGGTTTGGTCTATACATAGGAATAGGGTTTATCACTCGGAATCCCTGGAGCTCATTGCAATTCTATGCGAGTGCGAGGTTGAGAGATTATTCAATCTCTCCTTCGAGACATGTATAGAGTCAGGCATGGTTGACCTTAGATTTGGGATCATGTAAATAAGGATTTCCACGACTCATTGTTGCATAAATTAGGAAGTATAATAGAGGGTTCTTATACTTGAAATGATTGACCTAGGCAGATCAATATCCGGGTACCCCATCTTTATCGATTGTCTTACCTTCTACTTTACTTGTGCTCTCTATCTTGTTGCTTTTATTTTCGTTATTTCATATTTTGTCACACTTATCACTATTCATCTTCCACATTAGTTAAGAAACAACTTAAGTGTCTTTATTCCCTACTCTCTATGGATACGATACCCACTCATATGGGATTATTACTTCGACACCCATGCACTTGCGGTTTACACGCATATACAGACGTGTCAAGTTTTGGGCACTGTTGCCGGGAAGTAGGCGTTTAGAAATACTTTGCACTTTGTTTTCTTAGCTATTCATTCATTCTATTTCATATCTTCTTTTCTATCATCGTTCTGATTTTGTTTTCTTTCTTTTGGTGCAGCTCCAGGTTATGACCTGAGGGAACCCTTCGATATTGATTGAAGGAGATCCCGAGCTCGAGCGTACACTTAGAAGAAAAGGGAAAGAACCTATGCAAGAACAGTCTAATCTACCTAATTTGGAAGTTGAAGAATCTGTAAACATGGCAGAATAGAATGAGCAGCAGCGGACATTATCCGATTATGCCAGACCTTCAGTATTGGGGACACAATTGAGCAGTGTGCGCCCCCCCGATTACAGCTCAGAACTTCGAGCTGAAGCCGGCATTCATCCACATGTTGCAACAATCCGCACAGTTTAATGGTTTGGCCGATGAGGATCCGAACAGTCATATAGAGAACTTTCTCGAGGTGTGTGACATGCTTAAGATAAATGGGGTAAAGGATGATGCCATCAAGTTGAGAGCCTTACCATTTTCCTTGAAAAGGAGAGCGAAGCAGTGGCTACACTCATTACCTAGAGCATCAATTACCACATGGGAGGAGATGGTAGAAGCTTTTCTTTGCCGTTATTTCCCTCCTGGAAAATCTGCAAAGCTTAGGAATAAGATCTCATCCTTTGTACAATTGGAATTGGAGTCTCTATTTGAGACGTGGGAAAGATTCAAGGAGCTCCTGAGAAAGTGCCCGCAACATGGATTCCCAGAGTGGATGATTGTTCAGACCTTTTATAACAGTTTAAATCCGAATACAAGGCAACTCTTGGATGCGGCAGCAGGAGGTACCTTAGGTAGTAAGACCCCCGATGAGGCCCGTCAACTAATTGAAGAAATGGGGTTAAATATCTACCAATAGAATGCTAGGGAGAAGAAAAAGGTGGCCGGCCTCCATGAGATAAATGCAGTAACCTCATTGGAGGCTCAAGTGGAATCATTGAGTAAGAAGTTAGATCTCCTAACTTCGAATAGAATGGCAGCTGTGACTACTTGCACCGGGTGTAGTGGAGGACATGCTCCCTCTGATTGCCCGATCTCTATTGGTGATGCATCTTCGGTTGAGAATGTCAATTTTGTTGGTAATGCTATGAGGAATCAAGGAAACCCATACAGCAACACCTACAATTCGGGTTGGAAGAGTCATCTCAATTTCTCGTGGAGCAACCAAGGTCCACAAAAGGCCATGGGACCACCGGGTTTCCAACAACAACAGCAAGCCCCAAACATGGAAAACAGAGTTTCAGGTTTGGAGACCCGAATGAATGATTTGGAGAAGGCCTTAACTAGGTTTGTGCAATCATCTGATACAAGGTTACAATCAGTTGAGGCTACACTTCATAAC
This sequence comes from Dioscorea cayenensis subsp. rotundata, assembly GCF_009730915.1. Lineage (NCBI taxonomy): Eukaryota > Viridiplantae > Streptophyta > Magnoliopsida > Dioscoreales > Dioscoreaceae > Dioscorea > Dioscorea cayenensis. The sequence continues at coordinate 5,923,257 of NC_052488.1, read as the reverse complement.
CACACCGCCTCTTTGCATAATCTTGAAAATCAAGTAGGGCAGATTGCGAAGTCCTTATCGGAAAGACCACAAGGAAGCTTGCCGAGTAACACCGAGACCAGTCCTAGAGAGCATGTGAAGGCGATCACTTTGAGAAGTGGTCATGAGGTTGAGGGTAAGCTTCCGAGTGAGAAGCCCAATGAACACGCACCCGAGGTTATAGAGGTTGAGAAGGGAGCAAGCAAAGAGAAGGAGGTGGCACCCCCACCTTTCAAGCCAAGAATCCCTTATTTCTCTAGATTGAAGAATGACCAAGGGGATAAACAGTACAAGAAGTTCCTGAGTTTGTTCAAACAACTCCACATCAATATTCCTTTTGTTGAGGCATTGGCTCAAATGCCTAAGTATGCAAAATTCTTGAAAGATTTGTTGACCAACAAGAGGAAGTTGGAGGGCAGTGCTTCAGTGATCTTAGATGCTTCTTGCTCAGTGGTGTTGCTAAAGAATATGCCGAACAAGAAGAAAGACCCGGGAAGCTTCATCATTCCATGTAACATTGGCAATTGGGTGAAGAAATGGTATTGGCGGACTTAGGGGCCAGTATCAACGTCATGCCATACACCTTCTTTCAGAAGCTAGTCTTGGGAGAGCTTAGGCCCACTCGGATGACTTTGCAATTGGCGGATCGAACAGTGAGACATCCGAGGGGTATCATTGAAGACGTGCTTGTCAAGGTGGACAAGTACATATTTTTTGTAGAGTTTGTGGTGCTAGACGTCGATGAGGATGCGGATGTACCCTTGATACTTGGGAGGCCTTTCTTGCGGACTTCCAAAGCATTGATTGACATGGACGGCGGAGAGTTAACATTAAGAGTTGGAAATAACAAGCTCACATATCGCCTTGCTGAAGCCATGCAGTATTCTCTTGATTTCGATGATACTTTGTATTTTCTAAACACTACTGATGAGATTGTTGATGAATATATGCAGGAAATGTTCAATCCGGACCCGTACGAGGGTTTGTTTAATCAAGAGGTGGACAATGAAGGAATCATGATGCTTGGTTCGACGGAAGAAGTACCATCTACTCCAGGGATCATGAAGAAGGTGCTCCGGAAGATGAAGAGGGCTAAGAGACGCCACCGGAAATGCTCCAAGCCTGAAAATTCCCCCTCTACCTTTAAGAGACTTTGCTCATCATGTTTCCAAGCCATGGGTAAGAGGGCAACCTTCATCTATGAGCCCTAGTGAGGTAAGACAAGGTACATCAAGCTAAGTGACGTTAAACAAGCGCTTCTTGGGAGGCAACCCAAGTGTTTACTGTTTTCCTAATTTGGTAGTTTAGTGTTTGCTTGAATAAATTGTTGAGTGTTGGTATCTTGATTTATAGATGCTTTTGCTGTGATTTTCTTGTGGACTTGTAATTTCACCGTGTGTTTTCATGTGAATTTGACAAAGTTTTGGTCATTTGAGCCATCTATCATGTTTCTCACTGTTATAGTTTGCATATTAGGGCAGGCTCTGAGTGTGTAAACATGTTCAGAAATTTTCTCCAGAGCCTGTAGAGTTTTCGAAGGCATCCAAAGAAAACACACGGGCGTTTGGAATTAACACACGCCCGTGGTTTTGTATTGTGACCCCATCCAGAGAGCACACAGGGGCGTGGACTCGCCCCTCTGGGTGAACTTGTGAAATACGCACAGGCGTGGGTAATTTCCACACGCCCGTGCGGATCTCTGCAAACGAGCTCTCTCCATCCCGAGAAGACATAGGGGCGTGCGCCTGCCCCTGTGAGTTGGGCTTGTGAATGCCCACGCCCATGCGGAATTTCCATATGGGCGTGTGAAACACTTAGCGATTCTTCTCAGGTCGACAGAGAAGCCACATGGGCGTGCGGCAGCCTCTGTGGGTCGGGCACACGGGAGTGGGTATTTCCCACACGCCCGTGTATTTACGTTCAGAAGCAATGAGTGTTTTCCTGAGAGTGCATAGGGGCGTGCACCTGCCCCTGTGAAGCTTTCCTGTGGAGGCGCACGAGCGTGGGTAATTTCCGCACGCCCGTGCGGTTGTACTAAACGCCAAGAGGCGCGAGTCCTTTTAAAGGATCATCGTTTCTTCTCATTCCCACAAGCCCTCTTCACCTGAGAGCACCCTCACACTTCTTCCCGACGTCACACTGCCGTATTTGGAGGGATTTTTGCGTGGTTTTCCGGCCGTTTCAAGGTTTTCCACTTCAACTCGTCGGTAAGCCCTATCTTTTGTTCTCTTTGTAAATTCTTGATTTTAATCGATGAAACTGGTGAATAATGCTTCGTTTCTATAATTAGAATGAGTATGCATGTTTAGAACGAAGTTAAAAGCGATTTAATGGTGTATTCTTTTAATTTTTGAGGCGTGGCCATGTCTTTTTCACGCCCTGTGGATCCACACGGGCATGCGGAAATTCCACACGACCATGTGGATTTCTGCAGCATTGTTTAATTAACTTGTTTGATCAGTTTTCTTTGAAATTTTGCAGATTATGGCACCCAGGTCAAAGAAGCAAGCTGATAAGCGGCCGCGTGAGTTATCTCTTGAGTCCGAGGATATGAGATTCACAATACCCGAGTTTTAGGCCCGTTTTGAGCGTTTGTCGAGACTTCGGTTTGGACAAACTCGATTCTTAGACACGAGCATACTGAGAGATTTACAGCAGGGAGACGAGTTCGCCGATGAGGTTGAGGATCTCGTGTCAGTGGGTGGTTGGAGGCAGTTGTTGTCGATTAGAAAGCCAGCCATCCGTGAGCTGACACTGGAGGTCTTGTCGTTATTCGAGTTCGACAGATCCTATTCGAGATTCAACAGCCTCGATGTCGTTCAGTTTAGAGCACTTGGACATCAACAGAGCATGAGTATCACGCAGTTTTCAGTCTGGCTTGGCTTATATGTGGAGGCATTCACAGATACTGAGGAGTATTCTCAGTTACCGACTGATTATCCTGGAGCTTTGACCATGCAGAGAGCTTACAAAGCATTGTGTGGTCAGGGACAGTACGAGCCAGGGGTGTCCAAGGCCACGTACCTTTCCCGACCTGTGTACAGATATTTACATGCCATCATGAGCAGGTCGGTGAATGGCCGTAGTGATAGCACTGCCGTTCTGAGCTGGCAGGAGCTTCTGTACTTGTATTCGATGATGCAGCGCATACCGATCTATCTAGGGCACATCGTCGCTGAGTACATTCGACATCAGGGCTAGTATGCCAGATTGGGAGCGATCTTCTCGAGTCCATACATTACGAGATTAGCTCTGGGTATGGGTCTTTTGGGCGTGATTCTCGGGGCCGAGAAGATGAGTATACCTTCGCCCCTGAGCCTGGAGACGATGACATTGATGGGCATAGTTTGCAGGGTTCGGACAGGGGTTTATGCTTTGGTGCTACCAATTCCGGAGATAGCCGAGGAGGAGGGTGATGATGCCGAGGCTTCCAAGCCTATCCCCGAGCCTCAGCCAGCACCGATGGAGACCAAGGCACCTCATATGGCAGAGGATCCATCCCCCAGTACGCATGTTTTCACCATCTCGAGCCTATGATCATTTTGAGAGGCTCGAGAGTGCTGTGGGGGTGATACGGACAAAGGTCGCTAAGGTCCGAGCAGAGATTGCTAAGATTTGGGCTACGCAGGCCACACAGCATATAGAGTTCATGGCACGTTTTGATATGTTACAGCGGATTTTAGAGCGAGACGTCGCCTCATCATTTGTCCTACGGCCAAGAACTCCCCCGCTATGTCCAGCACCTCCATCCCCTATTCCAGCACCGGTTGACCCACCATGTACTTCATCACCAGCACTAGCAGCAGCAGAGGATCCAGAGCACAACACCGACACTTGATTTGTTTTTTTTTCATATCTTTTACTTTTGCACTTATATTTTGGACTTGTATTCTCAGAAAGGACTCCTCTTCTGAGTTTATCTTTTATTTTGCTGTCTCAAGTTGTATTCATTGCTTCATCTTTTATATACTCGAGTTGTTTTATTTTTATTGAGCTTCACTGAACCCCCTCGTGTATGCGTACAGATGGTCTTGTCATCATGGGAATTGAGAACTTTGTCATGGGCACGGCCAAGGTGTTTCGGCACTTGGCCGTTTGAGTTTCACAACCCGTTGGAACAACACTCCCAAGGACTTAGCTCCATCAAATGCAACACTAGGAGTCAGGGGAGTATTGTTTTGATTGCTTATCCGACATTTGAATTTAATTGATATACATTATGAGTGAGCTTACATGAGTACATTGGGGGACAATGTACAACTTAAGTGTAGGGGGGTGGGGGAGTTTCATAGTGCACACATCTTTTATATTAGTTTTGATTGATATACATGCTCACATAGCCAATGGCAGTTCACCTTAGTTGCAATGATCGTATTCGTGAGTTTAGGAGAATTTTTAACATTGAATATCCTCATGCTGTAGTTTTTGCTTGAATTTCTAGAAATTTTTGCCCGATTAACACTTGTTGTACTTCTCACTCTTGAAACCCTTTTGGAAACTCAAGTTTGATGTTAAAGGGACTAAGTATAGTTGTTTCTTTCGTTAATTAAAAAAAAATAGTTTTAGTTTCTTATTTGTACTTGTTGGGTGGAAAGAGCTACCACCTATGAAGTATGAAGCTACTCTCATAAGTCGGATACTAGTTATGCTCTAATGAGAGAAAGAGCTATCTTATAGGATGGGTGAAAGCTACCACTCTGGTAGAAAGAGCTACCACCTCGAAAGTGTGAAAGCCACCTTAGCTGCCGCTTTGTAAAGGACTACCTTAGAGGATGTGTGAAGCTATTACCATCTTTGAAATGTTTTTATTACTTTGTGTAGATCAATAAGTCCCTTGTGCTTAGAACTTTGAGGAGTATATTGTGGGTTGTTTTGAGTGAGCTCACGCACTTAAACGATTTCGGGTTTGTTGTCCTTTTTTATTCAGGTTTTTAACTAGAGCATTGATTTTTCGTATTTAGTGTTGAAATTTTCCTTACTTGTAGAATGCTCTCTTTGTATGCTTTGGTGAACCTAAGGCTAAGCACTTCCAATGTTTCCTTCATCTATGCATATAATGTTTTAATCTTTGGTTAAGGACAAGCAAAAGCTTAAGTGTGGGGGAGTTTGATAAGTGCTTGTGCGATAAGAATACGAAGTGTTCTTTCCTTCTGTTGAGCATTACTTTTCTCGGGTTTTAACGCTAATATGGGTGTATTTATGTTACTTTCATGCAGGTAGGGTTGTGAGGCCGATTATGAGAGAAAGAAACCAATGTGGGTCGTAATGCACTAATTTGGAGAAAATCTTGCTAAGGTTCAAACGCGAAGACATAGGTCGGGTTCCAGATGCAGGAATGTGTGCCAACCTCCTCATACTCGAGTTAGCACAACTATTTAGAGGGGCACAAGGGCAGTCACATTCAAGTATTCCGACATGTGCATATAGAACAAGATCTCCACCAACATGTTCGTTATTAAAGAAGCAAGGCGATCCACGACGTAAATGTGTGCCCGTTTATGTTACCTCAATAAAAGTATGGATTCGGGAGTATTTCAGGACGGTACTATAGCAGGGTATTGTAGAAAATATTGTAGCAAAAATACCGTGGCAGCACTGTTTACAGCCGGAAAAGAAAACAGGAAAACAGAGAATCCACACGGGCGTGTGGAAATTCCACACGCCCGAGTGAAAAATCCATAGAGGTGCCCACATGGGCGTATGGATTCCCGATTCCAGTCCTTTAAAATCCGATTTCAGCCCTGATTTTAGCATTCTTTTCTCCATCTTTTCCCTAACTTGAGAGAGGGTGGCGGCTAGGGTTTTGAGAGGTATTGGCTAGGGCTTTGGAGAGGTTCTACGGCTCTAACATCCCGTGTCGTTTGGAAGAAGGTTAGTGGGAGAGCTTTCATCGGTACCGATCCGGCGAGGTGTATCCTAGGCCGGACAAAGGGACCCTTGCGATGAATAGAGGACTCTCCACAAGATCATCGCTACGACTATCGAGGGGGTTTTCTATGGATGCTTTATTTTTACATTCGATTTCATTGATTGTATCTAGCTCCATGGAGAGGTAAACCCCTAGTGGGTACTTGGGTATTTGTCAATCTAGGATGTATTCGCTTCATTGAATCTCTTTATTATGCTTTCAATTAATTGATGTCCATTGTGAGTTCCAATCTTGGAGACTTGATTGTATGAATACTCTCCTAAAGTGACACTAGGGTTGAGAGTTCTTCTTGGTAACTCTTGTGAGTGAGTGACACACCATGAGAGTTAGACAAAGCTAGATTGGAGAGGATTGAGAGGGTGAGTCGAGAGGTAGCAGAGCGTCCCTTTCCCCTCCGGTGTGATCTATCCTACCTCCACATTCCAAGAGTTCTTTGCGGCCATAGAAGAGTGAATGGGTGAAGGGATGACCTTCCGCTGGGTCTTAGTTGCTAGTGCAATGAAGTGAAGCGCTGAAGTGATTTTAGCACCTAGGGCTTAATTGTGGCTAAGGATCTTTCACCTGGACCAAAGGGTTAGGTCTATACATAGGAATAGGGTTTATCACTTGGAATCCCTAGAGCTCATTGCAATTCTATGCGAGTGTGAGGTTGAGAGGTTATTCAATCTCTCCTCCGGGACATGTATAGAGTTAGGCATGGTTGACCTTAGATTTGGGATCATGTAATTAAGGATTTCCACGACTCATTGTTGCATCAATTAGGAAGTATAATAGAGGGTTCTTACACTTGAAACGATTGACCTAGGCGGATCAATATCCGGGTACCCCATCTTTATCGATTGCCTTACCTTCTCCTTTACTTGTGCTCTCTATCTTGTTGCTTTTATTTTCGTTATTTCATATTTTGTCACACTTATCACTATTCAACTTCCACATTATTTAAGAAACATTAAGTGTCTTTATTCCCTACTCTCTGTGGATACGATACCCTCTCATCTGGGATTATTACTTCGACACCCATGCACTTGCGGTTTACACGCATATACGGACGTGTCCGACCTCATTAAACTAAATATATAGTAGAGTTCTGACGAGCACCGAAGGAGATGTCGATAGAGTTATTAGTTGGTGTAAATGTTAAGAGATTGTAGTGAAGATGCATCGTACTTGAGTGTAGGAGCAGCCGGATGGTAACCTGAGAAAAGGAAGAAAGACAAGGAAAGGAAGGAGATGAAGAAGGAAGGAAGAAGAAAGAATAGAAGAGAAGAGAGTTTAGTAGTATAAAAGAGTTGATTGCAAAGCTGGATGCCTCCCATCCTTTCATTCCATTGTCATTTATACAAACAATCAACATCTACGCATAACGATAAGCACCTAATGTACATAATTGCTAGCTACTCCACATCATGATTCCCACTACATCTAAAATCCAAACATTACATTTGAAACTATCACAATCATAAATGTTGACATAATAATCCTAATGCAGCAAAATAGTTCTAATACATCGTGATTAATGACCCTTTAATTCATTCCACTGCATCCAAACTGGGGGTGGCAAAAATCCGAGTTCGGAAAACTGCTCTTATGAGTAACTAATTAGATGCCCGAACTCTGCCTGGTTTAAATTCGGACAAGTGTGACTTGTCCATACCTGGTTTTTTTCAAAACCGGGTTGTTCAAATGTCTGAATTTTATTTGAATCCTGTAATATACATTTAAAGTTCATTCAAATACTAGACTATATAGAAATAATTTAATTCATTTCAAATGCAAAAAACAATGTCTAACAATACAAATTAATCCATACAATAGTCCAAGTTTTAATAATTATTACATAAAAACAATTGTCTTGATAATACAAAATTAAATAACAAGGCAAAATAATATCCAAGAACCCATGTCTTAATAATATAAAATCATTTGTAAAACTTCAATGCAATCTTCAAAGTTAATTAATCTCAATTTCGTTTGAAGCTTGATTTGAAGTTGGAGGAACAAGGTTGACCTTCAACATCCCTTCAGTGCCATCATCAAAATCCTTCATTTTTCCATGGTCACCTAAATAATAACATGACAATTAAGATATTTGTATTAGTCTTCATATAAATATTATGTGAGTGTTCTTTGAAATAACAAAATTTCACAAACTTACTCATTGATGCATGTAACCAGTCTCATCCACATATTAAATATTGTACAATGTCTGAAGTGTGAGAACTTTAATATTAGTTAAGCACTCTACCTTCTGAACTAAAGGCAGACTCAAAAGCAATTGTGGTAATAGGGATCACCAAAACATCACTCGCCATTTGACAAAGACATGGATAATGAAATTAAATAGAACTCCAAAATTCTAAAACATGCAAGTTTCTTCTTTTATCAGATGGTGTGTCTTCCAAATACAAATCCAATTCTGACGTTCGTACTTATGAACCCAAGCGCTTACTTTGAAATGCTTCACAGGCCTTTACATATTAATCATGTAAAAGTAAAAGTCTTTAAAAAAATAATATAATTAAAATAATTTAATTGCTTATGAATCATGGGTACTTACCATTAATGGATCATTTGGATATCCTTCAATAACTTGGTCTTAAGTTGTTTGGATTGTAGAAGAACTACATTGATTTTGTAAATCAATATTGCAATATTTTCCAAAAAACTTTTCAAGCTTCTCAGGAATATTATTCACCTTGTTATTGCCTTCATTATCAATATAGAGTTTCATAAAAGCAAGGTTCATTATCAATATGAGGGTAATAGAAATACAATCTCTTATCTTTTGCATGAGTACCCATTTCAGTTTGTAGAGTATAGTATTTCTATTACCCTCATACTCTACAAACTGAAATGGGTACTCATGCAAAAGAATTGTCATCACTATATTCTCTCGGTGTTATTCTTGATTCAACTTTGGATGCCTAAGTTCAACATTGCCCTTTTTAAATGATGAAAACATCAACATTTGTCCCACATCATGATTTTTTCTTGCAGGACATTTCAAAATATGATGTTTCATTGTATTAGTTCCATAGCTACTATCAGCTACTATTATAACATGACAATGTTGACATTCAGCCCTTTTTAAATTATCACCATATAGAGCATGATTTGGAAGAAGAGGAACAAATTCGTTCCATACACTAGATGCATTTTTTCTTGGCCTTTCACAATTACCTTGATTGTTAACTATACTACAAGATGCATCAATTTCTTCAGTGGATGTGGATGACATCTTTCAATTTCTGCAAAATAATTTAAAAAAAAAAATGCTACCAAAGGGAGTGGTGATGCCATATGTAAAAAGGAGGAGACTCATAGAAAACAATAATGTAGAGTGTTAATGGTGAAGTAAACATAGAATTTAAACTAAAGATTAATGAACTTTTGAAATCAACTAAGGTGTTCTAATTTCAAGAGATAGACAAAGAATTAATGAAGAGAGAGAGATAAAAAAATAGATAATCAAACAAATAAATAAATAGATGGATCAAGGGTTTCTCCTTCCCATTAAGGTTGATGTATAGTTTTTTGAAGTTTTATATTGAAAAAAAATTGAATGAAAATCCTGAAAAAATAATAAAGGATAAGTCCCAAAATAAAAAAATAAAGAAAAAAGGATAAATCCAAAAAACTCATCAAAAGATAAAAAATATTTAAAAAATTAAAATTCAAAAAGAATAATAAAAAATCTGGAAAATGGAATCCTGAGATTTTTTTTAAAATGACTTTTAAAAAATATATGAAAAAAGGTTAACAGATAAACCCAAAAAAGAAAGTTTTCAAAATATGTAAAGGACTCTCGGGAGACTAAAAAGTTAAATTTAACACACACACACACACAGATATATATATATATATATATATCAAAATTAATGAGCAATTTCCACACACATCACCTAAATGTTAATGAAGTCAAACAATTTCTTGGTTGAGATCACGATATATACATATATTACTCAATTTAATTTTATAATATAATTTTGTATCAGCATGAAAAATCAAATTATATATAAATATATATATATATATCAATAAATTCAAGCATTAAGTTTTAATCCAAAAGATCTAATCAAATATAGATCCCAAATAATTTAAAAACAAGATGACTAAAGTTACCACTTGAAAGAATTTAATGGGAATAATGTGTAATTTATTGGTAATTGAAAAAATAATGAAAAGATATGATGTAAAATTATTTTTATGCCCTTAATATGAAGAAATAATTTTTTTTTGTTTATTATTATTAATATATGATTATTATAATTAAATATTACTTACTTTAATATTTATTTAATATATTAATATATTGTTATATATATGCCCACATACATTTATTAGTGAAGGGTAAAATGGGTAATTTATTCCCCAAATATGAGGGAATGAACTTGGGGGAACCATTATCCATTCCCATGTTTGGATGATATTTTAAAGTGTTAATCACTACCTTGGGGGTTACTATTAAACCCTACAAGGTAATGATTCATTTCCCCATATGGGGGATGAAGGGTAATGAGTGTACATTACCCATTTTACCCCTCACTAATATATGTATTTGGGTGTGTATATATATAACAATATATTAATATATTAAATAAATATAAATATATTGATATTAAATTAATTATCATTTAATTATAATAATTATATTGAATAAATAGATAAATTTTTTGAGAGGTCACTAAACTTTGGGTTATTTTCAATTTGATCACCAAACTATAATTTGAATAAGAAAGGTCACTGATATTTGATTTATCTTCACCGACAAGTCACCCCGGTGTTTCCTATTCCCCTTCCTTCCCTTTTACTGATGTGGTTGCCGGAGGAGGCCAATCAGCACCCACATCACATGTCATCCTATCGACGTGGCTATCCTAGCCATTAATAATATTCCAAGGTGGACATAGCCCTCCACATCACCGGGTCTTCTTCATCTTTCTCACTAGAAAGACAAGAACACTATAGGAAACCAACGGATGCAATGGTGACAATCACTGCACATAAGGAGGAAAATGGCTTCGCACATGATAGGTCAGGAAACACTCCACATCAACGAGTCTTCTTCATCTTTCTCACCAGAAAGGCAAGAACACCATGGGAGACCAACCAATACCATGGTGACAAATGCCTCTCACAAGGAGGAAGGTGACCTCGCGCATGGTAGGTCAGGCTTCATGAGTTCTAATGGTGGACGCTGGATGGTAGAAATGTGCTAAGTTCCCATTAGATGCCCTAACCCTGGTCGATCCTCTCTATTATGGATGAATTGAGGAATTTGGAATTGTAAAAGAAAGATAGTGGTTCTAATGTGAAGTTGCACAAATGTTTATTATCTTTTTTGGAATGAATGTCTTTTTGTAATGAGGAATTACTGATTTTAATTAAGCACATACTAATTTCATTGTCTTTTTGGAATAATAGATCTAATATTTGCCCTACATAATATAACTAAAATTTGCCCGAAGTATGCCAAAGTAATACTCACTTACCAATATATTACCTTGCTGTAGGGAATTCTTATCAGATTGTAAACTATTGCAGATAGGAGCATAAATGTTGTATAAAGAAAATTTTCCCTTTTTTGTATCCGCCACTTCAATAGCCTTAATACAAACATCATCACCATTATAATCTTGTCCAATAATGTTGCATACTGACTTAATACGATAATATGTATCATTGTGGATTACAAATCTGAGACAGAGATAATAAAAAAGTCTTTGCTCATTCTCAATAGTCTCAAGATAAACATTGCCTACCTGCAATACATTATTTGTATGTCAATAATTAGAACATATGAAGATAAACATTGAGAGAGAGGAAAAAAAAAAAAGAATCAATGTGAGTACTCACAGCAATGCCTTTAAGTTTGATTGTAGTAAAGTTCTTGTATTTAATATTATTCTGAAGAATAAGATTGGCGAGTTGTGGAATGAAATGCCCGGCACAACTCTCTGCTAATGTTCAAAGTTTGTTTGTCCTGGCATATAAGTGATAATAATTTCAAAGGACTCATGTTTGTGAAGCTAAAGTTGCCAACATACAAAATAGGTGTGACCTAACAAAATTAATTCTTTACACATGTAAAGAATTACAAATTTTCTTAAACCCAAAAAATTATAAACTAGATGAATTTGCATTTTGCTCCATGTTGCATAACTTTTATAACCCACTCAAAAGGGTCTTCCATAGCTTCCACTAGAAGTACCTCCTAGAGGGACCCAAACTCTCCTCTTCTTTGCAACATCACTGTCTTTGCTCTTCTATCCATCCTCTTTATCTTTTCCTTGAACCTTCAGCAGTGGAGGTCTTTCAGTATGTGGAGGTAACTTACTGGGCCCTTTAGTATCAATTTTCCCTCCTCTTGCATGTGCACAATTGTCAGCATTTTTTGCAACACTTGTATCTTTGCTTTTGCCTCTCCTTGTATGAATTTTCTATCTTCTTAGCCTTCTTCCATATAAAGGAATTGTGTAGGTGGATTGACCCTGATTAATTGCATTAATTAGCCATAGAATAATATTTAAAAAATAGAAAAGAAATGAAAAAAAAGTGTTTATTAGTTCAAACCATCACCTGTGACATTGGCTCTTTAGAGCTTGGTTGCTGTGATGCACTTGAGTGGTGTTGATCATCTCTGATCAATGAGTCAACCTTTAAAACCCATGCAATAGAAAATAAGTGACCGTCATCATAAAATTTGGAAATTTGTGGACTTTAAAAAATAACCAAGAAACAAACCATTGTGAAATGCTCTTCCAGAACCTATGAATCAATGCCCTCCATTGGATCCTCTTCCCATGCTGCATTTTGGTCTGCATTTTGGTCTGCATCTTGTGTCTGGCCTACAGTTTCATTTCTCTCCTGGCATGTACACATGATTTATCTTCAATTACTGGCAAATCAAAATATGACTAACAAAATGTAAAACAAAACAATGTCCAAACCCGTTGCATCAATCCATGATATCTTTTGTTATGCCTTTTAGCACCACAAATGGTGTATGTCATTGTAACTCCTCTTTTGCTAACTTTCCCATGAGTGTACCCCTTGTTGTATTCACCTAATTCCCTTCTCCTCATTGTGGTCTTCCTGCCCTTTCCCTTGTTAGCTAGTTGAGGAAGAACCATGAGTCCCTGATTACGTCCCTATCATGAGTGGGATTCAAAGTGTGTCTGTAGGTGTCTAGATATGTACTGACCTTGTAGCAGTCATCTAGAAAGATTTCAGGTCTGTCCTTATTGTAGTATATGACAGAAATGGCATGACTACAAGGGTACCCATCAACTGCCACCTTCTACAAGAACAACTACCCTCTTCCTTGTCAATTACATTCTGCCCATCAGGTCCTAAAACCTGATACTTGGCCCCCCCTAACCAAGTTATTGTGTAAAGGAAACTTAGTTCCTTTAACTTTTCCAATTTTTTTAATAATCCTAGGGCAGTGAGCAGATGTGACTCTTTGCACTGCATCTCTTCTTCCTTGTATCCTTATCATTAGTTGAGTTCTTATCATTTCATTCATTGTCACAATCCCCTTAATCTTGGCCTTTAAAATGTGCCCATTGAAGTACTCACACATATTATTGAAAAGTATGTCACATTTAAATTGTGTTTGAAAATGTGACCTGTTCTAGTGATGTGGATTGATTATTTTCATGTATTGAAAGGCACCTTGGGACATGTCTCTCAAGTTGTTCATGGCTTTCTCAAAGGCAAGAAGGTTTGTGGCAGTGGCACAGCTCCAAAGATGATCTTTAAGAGCTTTTCCCCTATAGGTTTTTCTAAAATTTGTACAGATGTCCCTAACACAATGTCTGTATTCAATATCGGGAAAAAGTTCTTCTATAGCAGCAATTAGGCCCTAATCATACCCAACACCCGCAGACACATTGAATAGAAAGCAGGAAAAATAAGTATTGCAATAGTAGCAGCAAACATAAATAAAGAATAAATTAAAGAAGGCATGATACTTAATTGCATCAAATATACAATAGAGAAGATGTCAAGCTAGAACATGCTAGACCAATTCAATTAAGAACGGCATATACATCTATACATTAATCATCAAATCAATAATTCAACTACATGGGCATTAATCATCAAATCAATAAAACAACAACTGCATGGAAATTAATAGAACAACAGAACATGTTAATAGAACAAATTTGCATGAACAATAAATTTTCAACAGAACATGTCAACAGAAATTAATTTTCATCCAACAACCAAATTTACATGATCAATAAAACAAAGGAAGTTCAAAATCAATGAATTGACCTTCTGCCTATCAGTTATAAATGCCCAGTGGAAGCTATTTGTGATTTCCAAATCCTCTGCTAATAACTCCATGAACCATTTCCAATTTTCTTTTTTTTTTCTTTGCTCACAGTGGCCCATGGAATAGGATAGATGCTATCATTAGCATTTATCCCCACTACTGTTAGCAGCTGCCCTCCATAAAGGCCTTTTAGAAAGCATCCATCCAATGAGATCACATGCATGCAAGTTGCCAGAAAACCCTGTCTTAGGGGTGCCAGGCAAATATACATTGCTTGAAACACCCTTGCATCACATTTAAATTTTATAGTTGGGTGGGTCGTCAACAAATCCAACCTATAATCAAATAGCTTCACCATTTGACTCTCTTCATCACCATTTATAAGACTTGAACACATACAACAACATAGATGAACTGGATTAATTAATTCATCTCATAGAAAACTTACAAAAAAAAACAAGTGTTACTAAAAAAAAATCACTAGACATAAAACTCACCTTAATGCAATGCATTTAGCCCTATATGCCTTCAATCAACTAATTCCCACCTCTTGATGGGTCTTCACTGCTTGAATAATACTTGCTATCTTCCAAGAAGGTTAAGCCCTGAATTGTTCCAAATAAGCCTTTGCAATCCAGGCAGCACTGACATGTCTGTTGTTGTAGTTCCTTATGCACACATGTTTTAAGTTACCTGACTTTATTTGCATTGTGTTTCCATCACTCATCACAGGTGAAGCCCACAGATAAAAAGGGCACCCCCTTTTGCTAAATGCCTTGCACCTTTTCTTAGAATTTGATCTAAAGTTCATAACATACCTATTTCTGATTCCATAATTTTTTACTGCATCCTTGAACAACTTGAAGCTCCTAAATTTCATTCCAATTGCAAATTGGAGGTTCCTCATGTCACATTCTTCATTAAATTCAAAGTACTTGGACTTTTTAGATACCAATTCATCCTCATCAATCAAAGAACATGAGTGTAACTCATCAAAATTTGCATAGTCTGAATCCATTTCAACATTACTCCCAAGTCTTGGAGGTTCTCCACCAACATGTACAACAACCCTATGATTTACAGTATTATCTCTACCTTTATCATCTGAATCATGACTAAAATTATAATCAGAGTCATAAAATTCACTGTCTGCTTCTCCATTTCTATGTTTTTTTTGTCTTTCCCTATCCCAATCAATGCACCTTCCAAACCACTATCTTCTTCATGCATTTCCTCTACTCCATGGTCCTCATCATATCCAATTGATCCTTTCCCATGGTCATTGACATCTCTAATATTGCCAAACTTTGTAATCCTAGTACATACATATATCTCCCTAGTGGAATTCACACTTTATACCATTGTCAAGGCATCAATGTCATTCTTTATTTCCCTTAGACCCTTGGATTCACTGCATCTATCCAACTACCATATACTACAACCATCAATATCTAAATTGAATTCCATAGCCATGTCAATCAATTTAATCTTGGACATTTGATCAGCGCAACAAAAGTCCACATATCCTGCAAAACCTTCTACCCCACCAATCATTTAATGCATTCTTATTGAGAACAACTCAGCATGGAGCACTGAAATGAAAGTAAGTCCAATGTTATATATGTGTATGGTTGTCATATAGAGTAACCTACAAAAATTCAAGCAAGCATTTCAAAATCTGGTGGTAACCATTGTAAATAACTTCGTTTTATGTACTTTAAAAAAAATAAAAAAAATACATCCTTTACACAACACTCACTTCCATTTACTTAGTATGGCACACATTTCTCTACCTGACAAAAGCATTTCCAGTGCCATTTGTTATTACTTTTGTAGCCTTTTTGTTACCAAAATTCAACTTTGCACCCAAACAAAAAACAGACACAATTATCACATTTTGCATTTTTTAGGTTGCCATGTTGGGGACCACAACTAAGGATACAACTCCTTTGTTTAAATCAGCAACACAACGACATTCACATCAATAATAAAATGGATTATCTCCTATATAAAAAACCCCAAATGGGAACACCATCTATCAACTATGTCCTTGAATATAATACATTAGTTCACATTTTGCACTGCATTGTAAAAAAATAACAAGATCCACATCCCCAAGATAAGGGTTTATAAATGGGGTCTTACAATATTCCAGTGCTGAATTATCCACAGATGCATGTTTCTCCCAATTCACGGCTATCACCACTGACTGAACTTCACTTGCTTGATCAAACTGAGGATGCAGAACTCCAACGTCTTCTTCCTCCTTTGCACCGTCTGTTAGGAATGGTGATAGGGTATGCAAATTGTTTCCTAAATCTGAGGGTGAAGGAGATGACCTTCTAAATCATTCCAAATGAGGATGGTGATGTCTTGTCACTCGAAACAGTGATGTCTGAGGCTAATGTGGAGTGATTCCCGATGATGTGGCAGGATGAGTCCATCATGGGATAGCCATGTCGGTAGGATGGCATGTGATGTGGGTTGATAAGTGCTTGTGTATTAGTAATACAAAGTATTCTTTTGTTACGATGAGTATTACTTTTATCATATTTTAGCGCTAATATATGTGTATTCATGTTACTTTTGTGCATGTAGGGTTGTGAAGCCAAATATAGAGGAAGGAAGCCAAAATAGATTGTGATTGCACTAAGTTGATGAAATCTTGGAGTAAACAAACGTGAAGACACAAGTTGTGCTCGAAGATACGTGAATGTGTGCCAACCTCCATGTGCTCAAGCAATTACATGGTTTGGAGGGGTACAAAGGCAGTCACATTTGCGTATTCTGACTTGTGCAATTCTAGCAAGATCTTCATCAATGTTATCCCTTATTGAAGAAGTGACGTGATCTACAGCATAGACCGTGTGCCTGTTTATGTTGCCTTGATGAAAAGTGTGGATTCGGGAGTGGTTTTGGCGGAGTACTGTAGAAGTTACTGCAGTAAATCACTGTAGTTATTTACTGTATCAGTTAATGTTTACAGGCCGCAGAAAATCAGATTCCTGCAAATTCACACGGGTGTGTGGAAATTCCACATGCCAGTGTACATTCCTGATTTCAGCTTTATATAAAGCCGCGACTTGTAACGATTGAGAGATCCTTTTTCCATCTTTTCTCCATCTTTTCCCCAACTTTGGAGAGGCTTGTGGCTAGGGTTTAGAGGGGCTTTGGCAAGGCTTTTGGAGTGGTTTTGCGGCCAACACCACTGTGTTCCTTTGGAAGAGAGTTATTGGAAGAGCTTTTGTCAGCACTGATCCGGCGAGGTGTGCCCTAGGCTTGACAAGGGAATCTTTAAAGAGGACGAGGCTACTCCATAAGACCATCGACATGAATACCGAGGGGGTTTTACTTATGGATTGTATCTCTTTACTTTTGATTTCATTATTGATTGTATTTTGCTCCATGGAGAGCTAAACCCCTAGAGGGTACTTGGACTTATAAACCCGAGGATGTTATTGTTTCATTGACCTTTTATTATGTTTCTTTAATTGATGTCTTTAATTGAGTTCCAATCTTGAATGCTTGTTGAATGATTTCTCTCTTAGAGTTACACTAGGGTTGAGAATCCATCTTAGTAGCCTTTGTGGATGAGTGACGCACCATGAGGGTTAGACAATGCTAGGTTGGAGAGGATTGAGAGGGTGAGTCGAGAGGTAGCAGAGCATCCCCTTTCCCTTTTGGTGTATTTATCTTACCTCCGTGTTCCAAGAGTTCTTTGCGGTCACAATAGAGTGAAGTGTTAAGAGAGGAACTCCACTAGGGCTTAGTTTTGTGAGCAATAGAGTGAGGCGTTGAAGTAATCTTTAGTGCTGGGGCTTAATTGTGAGTAGGGGTCTTTCGCCTGGACCAAAGGGTTAGATCTATACTAGGGAATAGGGCTTATCACTTGGAATCCCTAGAGCTTCTTGCAACTGTACACAGTGTGAGGTGTTGAGACTGATTGATTTCTCTATTGGGGCATAGTGTAGAGTTAGCACGATTGACCTTAGGTTTGGGACAGTGTATTTTAGGATTTCAATGACTCATTAAGCATCAGTTAAGAGATATAATAGTTGGTTTTACACTTGAAGCAATAATCCTAGGGGGAGCAATGTCTGAGTCCCCACTTTCTATCGATTGTCTGTCCTCTCATTTTATTGTGCCTCTCTTTCTTATTTTCTTCAGTTCTTTGCATATTGATTTTGTTCACACCACTATTGATTCATCATCACCTTAGTTAAACAGCAATCTTTGTGCTTCTGATCACTATTCCCTATAGATACGATAACCCACTCACCTAGGTATTATTACTTCGATAAACCCGTTCACTTACGGTCAACACGCAAAAGGTGTTGTCATGGGTGCTGATTGGCCTCCTCCAGTAGCCACATCAGCAAAGGGGGTTGGGAAACACCCGGGTGACCAACCGGTGAAGATAAATCAAATATCTGTGATCTTTTTTATTCAAATTATAGTTGGTGATCAAATTGAAAATAACACAAAGTTTATTGACCTCTCAATAAATTTATCCTTAAATTCATATTTATATTTAATATAAATATATTAATATTAAAAATTAATATAATAATTATATTATATAAATATTTATATTTAATATAAATTTATTAATATTTAATAATAATAATAATCATATAATAATTATATTAATAAATATTTATTTCAAATATAAGCTATAAAATAATTAATAAGTAATTTAAATCATTAATTATAATAATTAAAATTTATTTAAAATATTTTATAAAACCAAAATTTGTTTGTTTATATTAAGGGCACAAAAGTAATTTTACATCATATCATTTCATTACTTTTTCAATTCCCATTAAATTATTCTTCTACTTTTCTCATTTCCAATGAATTACCTCTCCAACCAAACACATTTTTCACTACCATTCCCTACCCATTCCTTTCCCCCGTCCTTCATCACCTCACTCCTCCTCATTCCATTACGGTAATCGAAATGCACACATTACTATGAGGAAGTTAATGGTAACCCCCAGGGTAATGATTCCCTCTCTAAAATATAATCCAAACATGGGAATGGGTAATGGTTCCCCCAAGGGGAACCATTATTGTCATCCAAACGCCCCTTAAATAAAAAATATTCCATTATAGGTACTCAAAGTTTAAAAAACAATACATCTCATCCAAATTTTGAAAAGCTTCTTTGAAGACCACATTTATAGTTAAATTAGTTGTCTCTCCATCTTTACCACATATCAATATTTTCAATCCTTTTTGATTCATAACTTTAGAGACTACAACATAAAATTGCCATGACTAAAAATTGGTTTCTTTAAGTGCGTGTTCATTTGGGTTGAAGTGGGGGGAAGTGAGTTGATATCCTCCCACTTCATATGTTCTTTTATCATGAAGTGGGGAAGTCCCACTTCCCCCACTTCCCAATGAAGTCAAAAATTATACTAGACCCACTTTAGTGGTTTTGTGGCTGAAGTGGCTGAAGTGAGGCCCATATAAAAACCTAAGTTCCTCCCACTTCCCTCACCAAAATGAACTCTTGAAAATGGAGTCTTCCCACCCTCTCTCTCTCTCCATAATTCAGCACTCCCTCCTTCTCTCTCCACTAGTAACGCTCTAGCAGGGCGAAAGCTTTCCCCATCCAGCAGCACCAATCCCTCCCCCTTCTAGATCCGACAGTGGTAACCCATCCCCTGTCCAGATCCGGTAATGACAATCCATATTTCTTCCGGATTCGGTATAGGAATTTCAAATCCAACCAGATCCTTCCTCAAAGACGTCAAGCGCATCATTATCAAGGTTATCTCACTTTTCTTCTATAGATCTCTTCTTCTTCTTCCTCAAAGACCCATATGAAAGCATTATGATTTTAATGGGTGTAGAGGGAATAACTATATGCCAAGTTAAAAACCACTTTTAGATATAGTTGGTATTCCTAAATTATAAGCATAAAATTTATACTTGCAAGTTTTGGTTGGTTTTATAGTTGGTGTTCCTTACCTTCTCATTTTTTGACGTTCTTTATAGCCTCAAGACTGAACTAGGAAAACAGTTTTCCATGTATGGCTGGTTGTCAAGCTTATTGAAATTGTTTATTTATGTTCATCTGGGCATGGTTTGATTAGTGTTGACAATGTTTTTATTCTTTGGATCTTAATAAAATTGATTGATTCAAATAATAGGATATTTCAGATCTATAAATACTTGGCCTGAGGAAGATCTTTTGGGATCTCAAGAGTTTCCAGAAGCCCTGAATTTTTTTCTTTCATTTTTTTTCCTTCCTTTTTTTTATTTGGTGATATTCTCCCAACTATATGCCATCCCTGGCTTTCATTATCAAATTTCAAGAATTTTGTAATTTTTTTATATGCGATATGCTCAATTTCTGAATAGTCTTATTTCAATTTTGTTGTGTAAAACTATCTTGGCTTATTTTATTGAATGAAATCCTGTAGAGGTTTTGGTCTTGGTGTCTCTCATAAAATAATATTTGTTGTTTGGTCTACAGTTATTGAGGGTAATTCTATTGAAAGTGTGAACAAAGCTACTACAAAAATTAAAAGTGTAATCGAAGAGGTAGGATTGTAATTTGAGGGTATTATAGGATGTTTGTTGCCTCCTTTTTTTATTAATTGCAAGACATTGTAAATATTAGAGTTCATGGTAACTTGTTTTTAGAGTTCATGTTTACAAATTTCAATAGACTACCTAGCCTTTTTGTTTGGTATGCACTATGATGTTCAAACTATAGTTTTTTTTAATCCAACAACTCAACAAGTATGGTATGTTGTCTACTAATTACTAAAGGGGCAAACAATTGGCTACATATTAGCAATTGTAAGAGGATGGCTAAAGAAAGGTTTATGAGCTAGTTTGTTACTGGATGGACTCAATTGGTGCTATTTTAGCTCAAGAGAATTGATATGAAATGATATTCAACATATAGATTGTGAACTTTGATTAACATTATTTTAGTATAGCATAATTTGCGTTTCCGACTGTTAGGATCTTATCAACAAACAAAAGAATTATCATGCAAAAAATATACATGTTGATACGCAGAGGATAGCAAAATTTAACTGCAAGTAAACATAATAAAACCCTATTGCATACCAGAACTAGGATTAAAAGTTTTACCTTTCTTTGATGATGATTTTGAACGTACCCTTGTTTCCCTGAAATCGTAAAAAGGGACTGTGAATCTCAACTAGAAATCAAGCCGGTATGCTAGTACCTCGAGAAACAATACTTGTTTCTTGGTTCGAATAGAAAGCACCCAATATTGATCAACGAGAAGAGAAAGAGGGCAAAGTTCCGGAGGCGGGCTCCAACGGCAAGCACTGGCAGTAGCGGCCAAGGGAGAAAAGGGATGGGTGACAGCTAGGGTTTCTCAAGAGACTATCTCTCAATCACTCAATATGCTCTCCCTCATATTAGGGTTAGACCATCTATTTATATTGGAAACCCAAAACCCTAATTTATTAAAAAAAACCCTTCTCTCCTAATCAAATTAGGACTCTCTTCTTTACTTAACTAATTAAACCATTTTAATTAACCAAATCGATTAGATTGGATTAACACTTAATAAGACCTAATCCGAATAAGCTATTTGGTCCAACTAATTAGGTTTTTCACCAAAACCCTAATAGGTGATTCAATGAGTAACATATACTGAACCTTGATCCTGGCATTCTTAGTGTACAATCCTGTAGATACATTTAACGCTGGCAATGAGCTTAAACAATTTTAACGCTCATAAATCATAATTATTCTCTAGCAAGATAATACAATTATCCAATATTAAACGAAGGTAAATTTCAAGAATTAACAGAACCTATCGCAACATCATACAATCCTTTGCCACTGAATATCTTAATTAGCATAAGGCATGGAGGAAGTCACCCTTATTTTAATGTTAATTAACTTCTTGATCTCTTAGTGAACTGACTAGGTCACGTAAATGATAAATCTTATCATTTCCCTTGGGCGTGGCCATGCACTACTCAGTCTCACATACTAGTTAAGTGGCCAGTGATATTCACTCTCTCTACAGAGAGGGGCAATCTTGTCACTTCACTCATGTCTCTCAGCGTGAACCGTGACATGCCCAAACATACCCGTACTTACCACTCAGTTATGAATGATGTTAGGCATACGTCAAAATATGTAAGGATTCATCTGAGATCCATAGTGATTTCAGATCGAAGGATTCGAGTACAAGAATTGCTTGAGAAAAACACTTATGACTTTACAACCATATAGTGTTCTTAAGAGCGGATCGATCAAAGTGCATTGTTCCCTAACATGTATCTATGTCCTTTGATTAATATCCCATACCTTATGACCCATAAAACAAGACCATCTCACAAAAGACATACTAGTCTTAATTTATTTTCATTCCCATGAAAATAATCGACAAGGGACATTTAGAATATTGTTCTAGTTTATCCCCAACGTTTTACTATCCAAATCACTCATTTGATAACTTGAGCAGAACCAATATTCAAGGATGTTTTATCTTAATAACTATGCACACAAATAATAATAGATAAAACAATGCCTCATAATAATTATCCAAATAATAAGAGTTTATACAATGTATTGGGCCTAGGGCTTACACTAACAATCTTGGTTACTGATTACCGATCTTATTGGATATGACTTTTTGCATTTTCCTAGAATGTTTCGACATTGTGCATGTTGAATAAGTTAAGCGCCATCTAATTTTCTTTATTTTATGCTTTGAGAGGCTATCATAGAACAACAAATACTTGGATCACTATGTCACATGGCATAACTTATATCAAGGTCCTAAAAAGTGTTTAGTGTGTCTGTGATGGCTAGGTTTTCATGTTGTCTTGGATCTCAACCTATATAATTAAGTGGCATAATAAATGTTCAACATGGTTGGTCAAATTTCCATATAAGACTGCCTAATTAAGTTTGTACTGTAGGCAAATATGTCCATTTTAATCAAAGTCTCTACCCATGATGTGTTTTCCTCAAAGCACATCAACTTGATTGGAAATTGGTAGTGTGAAAACAAATTGACGCAAATAATGATCTTCGTCAACAAATCTGTCCATTTTCCTCAAATTTGTTGATTCATTTTCTGTGTATATAATAACGGTCAGATGAAGTCAGAATGCTTGAGAATAATATGCATTGTGTTGGATCTTAACTTAGTAATATTATGCTTATTCTAGCATGTTTCTTAGATCTAACATTTTAATATGATCATTCTAATCATGAACACAATTTCTTTTACCAGAGCAAACAAAATTTACATATGCATCAAATATTTCACAACCATATTTCACAATTTCTTTTATGATGCTTACTTTCTGCATACACTGAAAGTGATTTTATCTCAAACATAGGTCGTCAATGGCTAATGATAGTTTAGATGACCTCATTTTCATCGATGCACCAGTGTTTGCAACTATTGCAATTATCTTGGCCATAATGTCTAACCAGGGACGACGACGGACACTACCTCGTGAGCCTCAGTCAATTAGGAATATTCATAGGAGTGCACACATGACTCGTATATTAGATGGAGGAGTTCATAATTTTGTAGAATACTTACGCATGAACGAAGACACTTGTTTTAGACTATTCACCATATTAAGAGAACATGGTCATTTGAGGGACACCATTTATGTTGCGGTAGAGGAACAAGTAGCGTTATTTCTCGACATAGTTGGTCATCATACAAAAAATCGGTCAATGAAAATTGATTTTATTAGATCTAGTGTAACAGTGAGCCAATATTTTAATGATGTGTTACAAACCAATTGTGCTATTAGAGATTTGTTTGTTAAACAACCAGGCACATCAATTTATCCAGATATAGAATGCAACCCAAATTGCTATCCCTTTTTCAAGGTATTGCATTTTTAAAACTATTCTTATTTTTTCCCTAAAATTATCATACAATAGTTGTAAGACAATATGATTGAAATACAAGATTGCAAGATTGTGTTGAATTCATTGATGGAGCCCATATTGATGCAAGGGTTAGTGCAAATTTAGCTGGTAAATTTCGAGGACGAAAGGGTATCACACAAAATGTGCTTGCTGTATGTGATTTTGACTTAAAATTTACATATGTTCTCACCGGTTGGGAAGGTTCGGCGAATGACTACCTTGCCCTAAAAGATGTATTGTTAAGACCATAGGCTTATAGTATGCATATTCCCCCAGGTTTAATGATATAGTGAAATTATTTACTTACTGACATTATTATATAAAATTCTTTTAAAAAAATGTTTAGATCTTTGTCTATTTTTTGTTCGGAAAATACTACCTTGTTTATGCTGGGTACACAACAACACATGAATTCATAAGCCCTTACAGGAAAAGTCAGATATCATCTAAAAGAACACGTAGGTTGTAGACCACAAAATGTGAAGGAGTTATTTGATCTCTATCATTCCCAGATCAGATCAAGAATAGAGAGAGAATTTGGGATTTTGAAGAATCGGTTTAGGATGTTAGACACAAAGTCATTCTACCCGTTTACAATGCAAGTGAATGTTGTCCTTGCTTGTTGTGTGTAGCACAAGTTTATAAAAAAAAGTAGACCCAGATGACATATTGCTACAAGTAGATGCCCCCGGTGAGGAGGAAGTTGATACACATGAAAAACCTATCACAAGGGGGAATGACAGGATGCACAAGTGAAATGGAGGCAACTTCGTGAGAAACTACAGATGACATGTGGCATCACTACATTAGCAGAAGGTGCAATATAGAATGACATTGTGTTTGTGGTTTTCATGTTTTATCTTGACATTAGTGGTTCAAGCTTGCTATTAAAGTAGTTTTATATTATGAGTTTTGCAAAAAGATGATGTTTGTAATGACATTAATTCAAGGGATGACAGTGTTCTTCAAACGGTAATTATTTTGTGTGTTTTCATTGGCATGTACCCTGGGATGATTGGCTTATGATAATATGTACATTGAGTTCATTATTTTATGGATATTTTATAAATTGATGGTATATATGTGTTGATATTATTTATGATAATATGTACATTGAGTTCATTATTTTGTCGATATTTTATAAATTGATGGTATATATGTGTTGATATTATTACTATGTAAAATTGTATCACATGTGTTTGCTTACTCATTGGTGTGTTGAATGTCTATATTCATTATTATTGTAGGATGAACAATACTGAGAGTACACAGGGTGAAAAGTAGAAAGAAACACCAAATAAAAGATGGACAAAAGAAATGGATAATATCTTGATATCATTACTTGCAGACATGGCAAGAAGTGACCTGAAAGTTGACAAATCCTTCAAACGTCAGGCATTTGTAGATGCAGTGAATGTCATGAATAGTAGGTTCCTGCTGCTTGCATGGATGCCGATAGTGTTGGATGGAATGACACAAAAAAGAAGTTGGTGTCAGAAGATGAGACCTATCAACATATGTGGAGGCATGTTTGTTTTATTTATTTATTATGTTTGACATGATTATTAACACAATTATTTACCCCAATATCTTTCATTTTACACAGAGACAACCAAATGCTAAGGAGTATTTAAACAAGCCTATACCCTTTTTTGAAGAGCTACATTTGGTTGCTAGGGATGACCATCCTACTGGTGATTATGCACGAACCATCTTTGACCAATTTGGTGGTGTGCCAATTGAGGATGAGAGTGCATCTCCACCTAATGCATCATTAGTCGATGAATCTATAGATACAAAAAATCAAAGACATGAAGCACTAAGGTTTTTTGTGAGTAGACTATTGCTAGGGCTACCTGTGTAACAAGGACCAATGGTGAAAATGTTTCAAGAAAAAACATTGGAGAAAAGATATGTCAGTTGGCAGCATCAATAGATAGGAGCATAAAGAGGACATGGAAAGAAAAATTCACCGGTGCGCTGTGGGACATGTAGGGTTATAGTGATGATGACATGGAAATGGTATTTAATAGGTTAATTGACAACAAAAAAGAGACCCAGAACTTCTACCTAAGGAAGCCATCTCTCCAGAATAGATGGATAGATAATTTTATTGCTTCCATGAGAAACTCTAGTCCTTGAGGAGGTCATCACACTAGGTATGTTTTTTTTTTCGTTTCTAATCATATTACACAAATTAATTTCCTTAAAATTTATATACTTAATGAGTTATTTATGGTCTTTGTCATGAATGCATAGGTTGTTCTTTGGAGGCTTGAATGGCAAACCTTTTTTGTTGAAGGAAGTTTTATCTTGAATGAGACAATTATTATTTTGTTATGTATTGAAAGAGTATTGTATGGATTTTATATTTTGACATTATGTATTGGAGTTGCATTATGTTTTTTTCTATGAATTTTGTGGTGTGTATCCATGAACTTAGATTTTCCTTTTTATGGTGATGTGTGTCAGAACAATATAGGAATGCCAGTTGATTATTGCTTTTACATTGATTATATAAACTTTCTAAATATTATGTGAATTATCAAAAAAAGCATGATCAAAGTGTGATAATATTGTTGACAATTCCAAAAAAATGAGTATGTGGTTTCAATGTCCTTTTAAGTTGACCATTTTTTCCATTAATTTTGGTTATTGTTCATCATTTATTTGCTAACAGATGGTTGTTGTTTACTTGTTGAGATTAGTGTTTTCATGATGAACTTTAAATCATAGCCATTGGATTTAGGTTAGAGGAAGGAGAGATGCTTTCTTATTAAATCAGAGCAGTTGGTATTTAATAAAGTTAAGTTATTTGAATTTTGTTAGGGATTTTACTTATCAATCAATGAAAAATAGTGGTATTATTATGTTTTTTAATTCATTTTTAAAAAAATCCTTAGAACCACTACTTTTATTTTTACTTTTCTTATTATCTCTGAGAGATACTTTTTATGTTTTGACTTGAGTTGTAATTTAGGTAAATATATGTTTTTAATTTTTATTAAATATATATTACTGATAAATGCTAAACTAATCATATTTTCTATATCATTTATACTGCATTTAGTATGAAATTGTACTTGTTTAGTATCTCATTAGTATGAAATTTCATTCTTTTGTTCACAACAACCTTTATTTCTATTTTAGATAGGAAGAAGTAAATTCGAGGATATTATGAAGCAAAATGAAGCAAGTTGCTGAATCAAGGTTGCACCATGACTCACAACTGGCTTTATGGCAACTCATAACGGCCGTTGTCTACACTTACCACTACCGTGATCAAGCCGTGGTAGCATGAACTCACTAGTAGCATGAACATGCGTCATCTGAACAATCTTGGGATCCTCTAATCCCCATCTTCGGAGAACTACTGGAGGAAGTTAGTCTAGGAATATATTAAAAGCTTATTTATTCGTTATTTGGTCTTGTGGCTCTCTTGTGCTTTGATGTTTTGCTTGTTATGATCCATAAGAACCCAATTCGAGGGGAATTATATGTCTAGGTCCCTTGAATATTATTTATGAATCTTGATTGATTAATATAAATTGTTCTAGTTTTCGTAATCATTGCATGTTCTTAATTGCTTATTATTATTGATGTGAATATGGAGGATATACCCCCATGTTGATGACACCCATGCCATGATAGATCTATGCATGTTCTAAGAGGTTAGGCATAGCTAGGTTTCTAGATTAGGGATTGATTGCCCTTTAGGTTTAGGGTTTGATTGGCCTTTTCTCATGGAATTCCAACACTTAAGGAAAACATAGGAGGCTGGGGTAGAAGAGATTCCATCTTAAGTTCCTAGTGATTTAGACCTAGTCTCCATGGCTTATTGGGACTAGCAGGCTTTGAATTCCCCCGGTTTGATCCTAGAACATGATTGACACTTAACGCCTATCATAATTAATAATCAAGGTAACTATAGTGCATACTCCCAACGCCCTCTAAGTGTACTTAACGTCGTCTCCAAATGTATTGTTTAATAGTATTGTACAAGTAAAATAAACAAAGAAAATAAACGATTAGACTATTGATTAATTTAAAAGGAAGTAATGGGAGCCTCTCGCTGTTCCTGGGGAAATACGACCCTTGTGTTCACCCACTAGGTATTACTTGATGACCTATACACCTGCGGTAGAACGGACCAATTGTAGTATTAAATGCATACTTGCATGCTTATATATTTGCATTATTTACATACCCATAAGCTATTGATTGGAACACCACTTTTTTATTTTAATCTTGGTCTATGATGTTAGCAAGTTATTGATTGGAGTTTTAAATTTTTAAGATGTAAACATATAGAGTTTGAAATTTGTAAAATAATTCTAATCTTTGTCTATAATGTTAGTAAGGTTTTTTTTTTTTTAATTTTAATCTTGGTCTATAGAGTTTGCAATTAAATTAAAAGATGGAAGCATCAAAAATTAAAATTTAAGATGTAAAAAATAATTAACTTTTATTTAAACTAAAATATAGTGTTTTAATCATGCTTAATTATAATTTTATTGTAAAATTTTTATTTGTAAGAATTTCCCTCACTTTCACTGAAAAAAATATGTTATGGAAGTCATTGCAGAAGCCAGGGGCGGAACCAAAATTCGATAGTCAGGGCGGCTGAAGCCTAAAGGCAAAAAAATAAAAAAAATAAAAAAATAATAATAATCCAACAAAATAATTATTTTAAATGAAGAATAATGTGCTAATATAAAAAAAATTTAAATACACATATTAAAAAAAATATAGAGTATAATTTAAATTTTTGTTATTAACTTCAGCAAATTAATGAGATTTTCAATAATTCAACTAATAAGAATACATCTCAAGTTTGTATTTTTTAAAAATATGGTAAAATTGATCCTTCTCAGTACAAACAACCAAACTATTGTTTATAAAAAACTTATGTTCTTTCACTTTAGAATATATGGTACATTATAACATTTGTATACATGTTATAATATATTTGTTAGGCCTCATGATCAATTTAAACTTTTTAAAATTACTAAAATTGTATATAAGATCTTTTTTTGTTAAAATTTTGAAATTATTGTATAAGCAACAAGTAATTCATCTTCAATATAAATATATATGTAAATTTCCATGAATAGAAAATAAGTAGAGAAGAAAACATAAAGAGAAAAGAAAAAAAATTGTACCGATCACCGTCAATTACACCGAGCCTTCTTTACTTACTTCTTATCTTTCTTCTTCATCCACACAAAATACATAAATGTAGGGAGTATTTATAGGCTTACAAGAGTTGAATGAACGGTCAGGATTGATTCGATCCAAAATACCCTGATAGGTGGAATAGTAATAGTACTTGCGGTTGCTACAGTGCCACATGTGCGACTGCTGCAGTAAGTCATTTACTTCAATGTTGTGGATGCTACAGTAGACATCAATTATTTATAATATTCATGACACTCCCCCTTCGATGTCTACGCCTAAAGGATATGCCTCGTTAAAACCTTGCTAGGAAAAACACAGTGGGATAAAAACCCAGACAAGGGAAAAGAGTACAATATCCTTTGTGTTTTGAGGGTCACTGCCTCATTAAAATCCTTGCCTTGGAAAAACCCATTGGGATAAAAACCGCGGCGAAGATAAAAAGAGTACAGTCTTCTCATCCCGATTTTATGTATAAGTCTTTGGTGAATGCACTTGGGAAGTGATTTTGTAATAGATCTGTTTGATTCTCATTAGATTGAATCTTTTGAACTTCTATAATGCCTTCTTTCTGGAGGTCATAAGTGTAGAAAAATTTTGGTGATATATGCTTCGTTCTATCACCTTTAATATAACCTCCTTGTATCTGAGAAATATAAGCACTATTGTCTTCATAAATTACTGTAGCATTTGTTGTAGTAGTTGGTAATTTGCATGATGACTGTATATGACTAATCATACATGGTAACCATTGGCATTCTCGACTTGCTTCATGTAGAGCTAGAATTTCAGCGTGATTTGATGAAGTAGCTATAAGAGTTTGTGTTATAGAACACCATGAGACAGTTGTACCATTATAAGAAAATACATATCCAGTCTAAGATCACCCTTTGTGAGGATCAGACAAATACCCAGCATCAGCAAAGCCTGTGAGGTTGGATGAAGATTCTTGTGGATAAAATAAGCCCAGATTTGTAGCTCCTCGTAAATAACGTGGCACATCTTTTACTCTTTTCCAGTGTCTTCGAGTCGATGTAAAGTTGTATCTTGCTAGAAGATTTACTACAAAAGCTATATCTGGTCTTGTATATTTGCAAGGTACATTAATGCACCAATTGCACTTAGATATGGAGTTTCTAGACCAAGAATGATCTCTCCTTCTTCAGGTGGATGAAATGGATCTTTCTAATATCAAGTGTCCAGGCAACTATTGGCGTACTCAGTGGATAAGCATTCTCTATATTGAATCTCTTCATCACCTTTTCTATATAGGTTAATTGATGCACAAATATTTCTCAGGGTAAGTGCTCGATTTGTATACCAAGACAAAATTTGGTCTTTCCCTAATCTTTCATTTCAAATTCCTTCCTCAGATATGATGCTGAAATTGCAATTTTAGAAGGAGTGCCTACATGATTTAAATCATCCACATATACTGTTATCACAACAAAAATGTAGTATATTTTTAATAAACACACATGGACATATATTATCATTTTGGTACCCTTCTTTTATAAGATATTCACTGAGACGGTTATACCACATCCGTCCAGATTGTTTTAATCCATTGAGAGATCTCTATAATCCAGATTGTCCTTCCTCATATATTATTATGTGGGATTGACATTAACGGCGTGAGCTCTGGTGACTGAATCGTAATAAAAGTAAAGGTAAGGGACCAAAACGTAACTTTTTAAAACTGGGGGACTGAAATAGAAACACACACAAAGGTAAGGGACTATTTTGGTTGTTTACCCTATTTTTATTTATTTCTTTCTTTTTGAGACATGAGAGAGGGTGAGAGTCCCGAGAGAATTATTCATTTTTTTTAATATTTTATATTTAAAAAATTAATGATATTATATTAAATTAAAATTCTAAATATTAAATTTAATTGTAATTCAGATATAAAAATATATATAATTAAAATTTTAAATATATTTAATTAATTATGTTTTTAATATAGGTTATAATATTTAATTAATTATTATAATATTTTTTTAATATTTAATTAACACCACAAGCCCACAACAGTTTATGAAGTAATAACAATTTTATTGGACCTGAAACCTAATCAACCAAAACCATAACACAAATTAGTAAAAATAACAAATGAAATAGTAATTGAAAAAATGTTTAATTAAATAATTTATTAATTAATGAAAATTTGAGTTTGCTATAATATATATACTATATTATTAAAAATAATATAAAATAGGAAATTTATTGTTGTAAATTTTATAATATGAAAAATAAAACTTTAATTTATCCTAAGATAAATTTATTTAATATTTATATTTTGAAAAGTTATTTTAAAAAATATTAATGTAATAAGTGTGATATGATATTTATCATTATTAATTTTATATGTTTTATATATCATGAAGAAAATAATATTTATATTTTTGAATTAAATAGTAAGATAATTATACTATATTATAATTATTTAATATTTATTATTATAATATTTTATTTATGTTTTGGAGGATTTCATTCTGATTTGATTGCACATAAGTTCGAAGATAACTT